>NC_054701.1:25892622-25980047 GCF_016097555.1 Gigantopelta aegis | reverse complement strand
GAATGATATGGCGCACTTGAATGATGTTTATAAAATATATCAATACAAAATTATATGTACACATTCACATGAATGGTTTGTTTATGTTTAACGACACCACTATAGCACATTGATTTATTAATCATTGGCTATTGGATGTCACACATTTGGTCATTTTGACATCTAGTCTTAGAGAGGAAACCTGCTACATGTTTCCATTAGTAGCAAGGGATCTTTTGTATGCACCATCCCAGACATGATAGCACATACCACAACCTTTGATATACCAGTCGTAATGCGCTCGATGGAGCGAGAAATAGCCGAAAGGGCACACCGACGTAGATCGATTCCCAGACCGACCGCGCATCAAGCGGGTGCACAGAAAGTCACCTCTTCTTAAAAACATCATAGTTATGTGTCTAAAAATATTGCACCATTTTACAGGCACGATGTAGCAGTGGAGCTGGGGGCCTTTAGCCGCACACCAAATATTTTAAATCAAAAATGCATTAATGACATTTTTATTTGGCATAATGAATGTATCTTCAAGCATATAATTAAAAGAAATTCCCACGGTAGTCAACGATCCCCCTAAAATGTACGTAAACACGCTACCAAAATAGTCAAACCAGTTCAGTTCAATGTTTTACACATTGCAAAATGATATATTTTTGCTATTATAATTTGCATTCCCCTGGATTAGCACTCCCCAGTCAGGATTATACATAGAATAAGCACTCCCCAGTGCATATTATACATGTAATATACACTCCCCCAGTCTATATTATATGTATAATATGCACTCCCTCTGAATAATATGCACTCCCCCAGTCTATATTACACGTAGGCTATGATAGTGTTTTAATCACTCACATAATGATATTGTTTTAGTGGGGGTTTTATGTTTGTATGGCCAGTGAACTTTGTAAAAGTTGATATAAATCTCAGTGGCAAATCTAGATGGGTATGTGAATCAGGGGCGGACCCACGAAGGTCAAAACGTTCCTGGATCCCCCGTTGTAAATTTGCAGAATAAAAATAATAACTCATTATGTGTGGTGATCAGATGGATCCCATAATCTCTTCACCCACCCCTTACTTCGCTTACTTCCGATTAATTATGACAGGAATTATGTGGAGATAACATTGCAAAGCTTGGTCTTAAACGGGTTCATATTTTAGAACCAAAACACATTACTTCAGACCCACTCTACCCCAGGTAAGTGCCACATTGTATACCCATTATCATTCCTGCATTCTTTGTTAATATCAGGGATCCGATATTGATAACCATTGTTTGTTTTAAAACATGTATAACTTTTTAAGTAAAGGAAGTTGTAGACGATCTGAAAGACAAAGGACGAAAAGCTAATTTTAGACGACCTAGCAAACGATTTTTCGTTCAAAATGGAAATTTATTATACTTAACAAAACAGAATAATAATAATCAAATATTGGTAACTTAATTTTGGTGCATGTTAGTAACGTATATGAATATCGGCGTATAAAACAATAATATACACATGCCATAGATCTATACTATAGTTGTAAGTAACGATACTAATCATGTATACAACGTATACATTCATGATTATATATATGTACAATAATATACACATGCCATAGATCTATACTATAGTTGTAAGTAACGATACTAATCAAGTATACAATTTAAATTTATAACGTATACATTCATGACTATCTCGATGCACAAGGGGTAGAGCGTTCGTCTGATGCGCGGTCGGTCTAGGATCGATCCTCGTCGGTGGGCCAAAACGGCTATTTTTCGTTATAGCCAGTGCACCATAAAAATCTACTAATGGAAAAATGTAGCGGGTTTGGTAAATCTAAGACTTTCAAAATTACCAAATGTTCGACATCCTATATTCGATAATTAATACATCAGTGTGCTCTAGTGGTGTCGTTAAACACTTTTTTTTTTAAAATTGCACAAGCCTAGGAACAGTGAGTGGATGCTACACGATTTATTAAGTTCAGTGAGTGATAATAAATAGATCATTATTATACACATTAATTATTACACATCTATTAGTATTAAGTCTATACTCCATGTTCATTATTATACACATAATCTAAACCCCATATTCATTATTATACATGTAACTTACTCTCAACATTCATTATTATACATATAATATGCACTTCCTATTCATTATTATACACATAACTTACACTGCTCGAGCATTGCTATACACATCATCTGCACTCCCTATTCATTATTATACATATAATATCCACTTAACATTCATTATTATACAGATAACCTATATTGCTCGTGCATTGCTATACACATCATCTGCATTTCCCATTCATTATTATACATATAATATTCACTTCACATTCATTATTATACAGATAACCTACACTACTCATTCATTGCTATACACATCATCTGCACTCCCCATTCATTATTATAGTGTAATCCACTGTTATACACATAATCTACATTCTGCATTCATTAATATAGATATATTCTACATCTGTTATTATTATACATATTAATAATGTAATATACACTCGGCGTTCTTTGTTATACATATAATCTCCCCTCCCCGTTCATTATTATAGATATAATATATACTACCCATCCATTATAATAGATATAATATACACTCAACATTCATTATTATGCATATAATCTACACTACTTATTCACTGCTATACACGCCATACTATCCATTAATTATTATACGTATAATATACACACACCATTCATTATTATACACATACTCTACACTACGTTCAATATTAGACAAATATTCTATACTACCCATAAATTAGTACACATATAACGTACACTCCCCGAAGAATCATTACATGCTGTCCCCATGCTAACCTTCTAATGAATGAGTGGAATTCACCTGATGCTACGTCACAGGTCAGATGCGGGTCAAATCGACTGGATCAGTGTTCTTTCCCCGAGCGTTTTACAAAAAGTCGCTTTATTAATAATTGGGGTGGTATTTTTGTTTTTTATGGTTAATAATGTAATCTTTACGTATTTTTTTTTATATACTGTGTATTAATAATGTGCCATGATTGTGGACCTTTAACTTTGGGGTGTGCATTAAAATGGCATGGCCATTCATCATACATTTAAGTTGTGTTTCAAAATCAACATTTCAATCATTGATGGTTAGAGACTGGAAAGTACTTTGTTGTATTGTTCAGTTCTTACCCGGCATTAAATTTGTATTCCTACACTTTTTATCACTGTCGGTGTTTTTTTCCCTACAAACAGAAAAA
Organism: Gigantopelta aegis; assembly: GCF_016097555.1. Classification (NCBI taxonomy): domain Eukaryota; kingdom Metazoa; phylum Mollusca; class Gastropoda; order Neomphalida; family Peltospiridae; genus Gigantopelta; species Gigantopelta aegis. The sequence goes on along the minus strand of NC_054701.1, from coordinate 25,976,801 downwards.
GTCATAACAAACTTTGTCAACGTTAAATAAAATCAAACAAACATCTTATTTATTTAGAAAACACATGACACGTCTACAATAGAATTACCAAAAATAATCAAAACAAATAATAAAATATTAGCTATTGTTTTTATTACTATTTTAATTAATCCAGCCATGTGTTCTATATGACGCTTTTTTCATAACTTATATGCACAAAATATGAAGGAAAAAAATGTGTACAAAATATATTGTTCCAACTGATGACAGATTTGATTTTAGGCAACGGATATTAAGTATCAAACCTAATGCACATAATGCAGGGATAGTAATATGACCAGCGTAATGCAGTTTTGCGGTGCAGTATCATATGAATAAGTTTAAAACATCAATGCTATTACTTTGCTATTTGGAGATTCAAATTTAAGTGTCCAAGATAATATCTCTATATTTAAATCTGTTCAGAATTTTCTTATTAATAGTAAGCGTTTCGAGATCAATTAACCGTTTAACCATTCTAACTGTTTGCTATTTATTCTTTGTTTCTTCTACACACTCCTCTCTTCTATTCCCCCAACTATCCGTGTTATCTTTATTGTAATATTGTTCTAGCCATCTTGATGTATAACATGTATATTTGTTAAATGTAGGGAGAGGCCTTAATATAGGCACTTGCCTGTTGGCCAATCCCAAATTTTATTTGCTAATAAATATTGTTTAAACTAAAACATCAATGCGGCTAATCTACATACTGTTTTGACTAAGAATTATATAGTTAACTGGTCATGTAGCTGAAGACTTGACGATGAAAAAAACCCCGTTTATTTTGTTTAACGACACCACTAGTTTACATTGATTTATTAATCATCGGCTATTGGATGTCAAACTTTTGTGATTTTGACATAAAGTTTTAGAGAGGAAACCCGCAACATGTTTCCATTAGTAGCAAGAGATCTTTTATATGCACCATCCAACAGGTAGGATAACACATACCATGACCTTTGATATACCAGTCGTGGTGCACTGGCTGGGACGAGAAATAGCCCAATGGGCCCACCGACGGGGATCGATCCCAGACCGACTTGACAATGAATTCACCTTGGACTATCAGCTAATTAGTGTGGGACCCCGCTGCCGATACTCGTTTCGATTAGCAGCAAAGGATTTTTTTTAAATATAAATTATTCCTTGGATAGGATAGTGCTCACCCAGTTGTTAAACTGGACATGACTAGAATGGGCAACTCTGAAAACAAGATTCTGGGGAACAGTCGCAGACCTTTGGAAGACATCCGGGATGATGGCACCAGCGGGACACAACTGTCGAACGCATCTAAGAAAAGCGTGGATCCATTCAGCTGATTGGGATGTTTACCGTTCCAACCAGTGCACCACAACTGGATAAAGGCCGTGGTATGTGCTTTCCTATTTGTGGGAAAGTGCATAATTATACAAGATCCCTTGCTGCATTAGGAAAAATGTGTCCTCTGATGACTACGAGTCAGAATTACCAAACGTTTGACATCCAATAGCCGATGATTAATTAATAAATGGCCTCTAGTGGTGTCGTTAAACAAAACAAAATTCTTCTAATAAGAAAAGCAGGCTGATTAAAAAGAAATGAGATGGAAATCAAAAGCGAAAAAGTGTTTTTGAAAAGTTACGTGACGTAGCTCAGTGGTAAAGCGCTCTCTTGATATGCGGTCGGTCTATGATGGAATGGAACCTCGTTGGTGGGCCCATTGGGCTATTTCTCGTTTCAGCCAATGCACCAAGACTGGCATATCAAAGGTTGTGGTATGTGCCATCCTGTCTGTGGGATGGTGCATATATAAGATCCCTTGCTACTAATGGAAAAATGTAGTGGGTTTCCTCTCTAAGACTATATGTCAAAATTACCAAATGTTTGACATCCAATAGCCGATGATTAATAAATCAATGTGCTCTAGTGGTGTCGTTAAACACTAGGGATTAACAATATATTAGCCTGCGTCTGCAGTAATTATAAAGCACATCCAAAACAGAATAGTTCAGTATTGATTGTCGTGTATTTTTTGATCAAACATAATTAAAGAATGAAAATGAGTTTACAGGTTATCAGAAATTACTAAGACTTATGTCCAGAAAAATGATTACTTTTTCCCCAGCTTCATGTTCGTCACGGCTGAATCCGTAATTAAGTGGAGGGTACGGTAAGGTCATGCGGAATGATGGTGGGGTGGAGGGGGGCAAAGTGTGTGTGTGTGTGTGTGTGGGGGGGGGGGGGGGGTGATGAGACATGGCGTTGGATTTAACCCAGAGATACAATGGCCGGCTTCTGTGCGTGACAAACTGAAATTATTTTACGCTGGATATAAGCTTGCGATAAATAATAAATAGTAGTTAATCAATCTCACCATGTGAAGGTCCAAGCACGACCATCATTGAGACAAATTCTGACTTCTGCCAGAGACTTCAGTTCAGAAGGGAGAAATGGTAGTGTTTTTAATATTTTATTTATTACCCTCCATATGTTTTATTAATTTTCGCTGGAATTTAATTCGATGGCTTGAACACTACGTCACCGACGCCTATTTATACATCGATTCCGATGTATGGTGAAATGTACATTTGTTGGTGTCTTTTTTCTTCCTTTTTTTTATTGGGGTGGGGTGGGGGGTGGGGGGTACAAAGCACACAAAGCTTGCATTTTTATTCATTGTTAACACTGGTTGACATTTAGCAACTGAACATTAACAAAAACGATATACAAAATGATTGTAAATAAAATTGTGTTTAACAAACCAAGCTTTTCTCACAATAAACGTCTGTAATAGAAATTTAATGTCAATAGCGTGTGTGACCCCCACAGGCCTGATTCACTGCTTGGCAACGCATGGGGAAGCGTTCTACCAAACTAAGGAAATCGATTTTAGAAATCTGGCGCCGTTCTTGTTTCAAAATATCTGCAAGTTCTTAGAGAGTGTTTGGAGCTTGTAGTCGATTTGAAATTCTTTGCTGAAGAATGTCCCAGGCGTGTTCGATTGGGCTGAGAGCAGGTGAATACGGCGGTCAACCCATTTATTTGATTTTTCCCCCCATGTGCATCAGTCTTACACGATAACGTCTGATCGATCATTAAGTTTAGATGCGGAGTTGCTCCTCTAAAAGTTGAAACTGGTCGATATAATAATACACCGCTGGAAGAAAGGACATGTTTCAGTTGTCTTAACCACATTGATAACGTCTGATCGATCATTAAGTTTAGATGCGGAGTTGCTCCTCTAAAAGTTGAAACTGGTCGATATAATAATACACCGCTGGAAGAAAGGACATGTTTCAGTTGTCTTAACCACATTGATAACGTCTGATCCATTATTAAGTTTAGATGCGGAGTTGCTCCTCTAAAAGTTGAAACTGGTCGATATAACAATACACCGCTGGAAGAAAGGACATGTTTCAGTTGTCTTAACCACATTGAAGACGAGTGTCGTTTAAAACTGGTCGATATAACAATACACCGCTGGAAGAAAGGACATGTTTCAGTTGTCTTAACCACATTGAAGACGAGTGTCGTTTAAAACTGGTCGACATAACAATACACAGCTGGAAGAAAGGACATGTTTCAGTTGTTTTAACCACATTGAAGACGAGTGTCGTTTCATTTCAACTTATTTTCGTTCTTATATTCATATAAGGTTCAAGCTGCCCTGGGCACACACACTCAACTATCCGGGTTGTCTGTCCCGGACAGTGGGTTAATTATCGTTAGTGGTTAGTGAGAGAAAAGAGGGTGTATCCATTGAGTCGTTAAAACTTGCTCTGGGTGGGAGCCGATACCGAGCTGCGAACCCAGTACCTACCAGCCTTATGTCCGACGGCTTAACCACGACACAACCGAGACCGGTTAAATAAACAACAACACAGGATATGTTTTAGTTGTCTTAACCACAATGAAAACGAGTTTCACGTCCTGCTTAACTGCCCATTATATGCTGACATAACGTTAGAACTACTCACACACTGTAGAACTTTACTTTTTAATTATGATGACTGCACCGACATGCAGAAATTGTGTATTATTTTTTCCTGTCCTGATATATGTATCTTAACTGCCAACACCTGCCATAGCATTTTTAAATATCGAAAATCCCTTTTATATATTATGAGATGATTACGTTATGTCAGCATATAATGGGCAGTTTAGCAGTGCGTGACATTCGTTTTCAGTGTAGTTAAGACAACTAAAACATGTCCTGTCTGTATGTCTGTCCATTAACAGCAAAGCGTTTCCAACATAAGGTTTAACAACTGAGCCAGCGCTCAACAACTGGTGTAACAAAGGCCGTGGTATGTACTATCCTGTCTGTGGGGTGGGGCTAATCGAAAAGACGCCATATAATCGTAAATAAAATGTGTTGAGTGCGTCGTTAAATAAAATATTTCCTTCCTTCCTTTAACAACTGGATCAAAACTTGCAAACACTGAGAAAAAAAAACCCTGACAAAGCCGTGCACAAGTTCATTGCCTTCACTGACTGTGATTCTATCAGTTCATTTGTGCGTAAAGGCAAGGTGGGACCCCTGCGTGTGCTGCGAAAAAACCCCACAATATATTCCAGTCTTCACAACTTTCGGTACAACCCCGACTCTTACTCCAGAACAGTTTGATGATTTGGAGGCATTCACATGTCTTTTGTATAGGGCAAGATCAGGCGTTAAGGTCATAAATAAGCTCCCATATACTATGTTCATGATACGGTACACACCAAAGGACCACCTACTATCCAGCAAGAGTGGCATCGACCTAAGTTTGCTTCCACTCTGCAGATCCTCGTTGAGGATACATGTTGTACGTGCTAACCATCAGGCTTTCATTTGGAACCAAGCTGATATGGCATGTCCAGTCGTGCCAAAGCCAGAAAATGGTCACGGATGGGTACTAAAAGGAGACAAATTGGCGTACCAATGTACAGAAAATGAAATGCTTCTACATGATCTGGTAGATTTGGTACTGGAACAGGTTGATGACGAAAAGGATAGTGGAAATGACTACTACAACATTCAAGAGGACATATTTGATGATGACAATGACGACTACGATGAAGACGATGGTGATGGCGTTAAGATTTGATTGACATTCCAGGAACACTGAATACTAGACACATGTAGTAAATATTCACTTTTTCCAAAGGAAGTCATAAAATTAGTTTGCCTTGATCATGTGTGTTATGTTTGATGATGATGATGATGTAAGAGGATATATTTGATGACGATGACGACGACGACGACGACAACGACAATGTTTAACCGGTAATTCAGGAACATTGAATATTTAAACACATAGCAAAATAGTCATATATTTAGATTTACCATGATCGTGTGTAATGACCTTGACCTTAAATTACCTAGGTCGTGATTGGAATCAACTAGACAGCTTCAAAACTATATATAGACACTTATTTTGTGTTTTTAGGTTGCTTGGTTACATAGATATGTCATTTTCTGAAATTCAAAATGTTTCATCACTGTGTTGCCATGACAACAGCCCTGGCGCCCACCCCCACCATCAATTTTATGGCAAACAAGCAAATTATGATAGCGGAGGGTCCTGGCTAACTGAAAAACATGGTGACCGAAAATCCCTAAAGGGAGGGGGGGGGGGGGGGGGAATGGTTTCGATATGTTGGCCCATAGACTATATGTTTGTGTTTATAATGCTAATTGTCCTGATTCAGCTAGTGGTGGGGCGGGACGTAGCCCAGTGGTACAGCGCTCACTCGATGCGCGGTCGGTGTGGGATCGATCCCCGTCGGTAGGCCCATTGGGACTATTTCTCGTTCCAGCCAGTGCACCACGACTGGTATATCAAAGGCCGTGGTATGTGCTACTCTGTCTGTGGGATGGTGCATATAAAAGATCTCTTGCTGCTTATCGAAAAGAGTAGCCCATGAAGTGGCGACAGCGGGTTTCCTCTCTCAATATCTGTGTGGTCCTTAACATATGTCTGACGCCATATAACTGTAAATACAAGGTGTTGAGTGCGTCGTTAAATAAAACATTTCCTTCCTTCTTCTTCAACTAGTGATAGTTTAAACAGTCGTGCAAACGTACAGGCGGCTTACATTTTCACGTTAATTGTAGATAAATACAGTGTTTGTGTTGTCCACAGAAACATAACAATCAATGTTATTGCCAGGGATAATAACAACAAAGTGTTCATTGACGTGGTCATGCATAAAGTGATTTCATTAGTGAAAAGTAAAGAATAAAATAGTTGGGATGTTATCTCAAAAACAAAAATAAATAAATAAATAAATAAATAAAAATAAATACATTAAATTAATTTTTTGAAATAAATCCAACAAATTAAGATGCCTTAGATGCACGTCAAATAATATAATTGTTTTATTTAGCTGCATGATAAATTATAGAAAAGCTCGCTTATCGATCACCGGTAGATTAGCGCGCCTCGTTGGTTTCTAATGCATGTTTGGAAATGTTCTTAAAGCAACAACAGTAGTCTTAATCAGTATTTAAAAGAGAGTACGGCTCTTTAGATATTCTTTTTTGTTTAACGACACCACTAGAGTGCAATGATTAGATGTCAAACATTTGGTAATTTAAAATACAGTGACTGTATGAGACTGACAGTTTTAGAAAGGAAACCCGATACATTTTTCCATTAGTAGCAAGGGATTTTTTTTTATATGCATCATCCCACAGACAGGATAGCATTTGATATACCAGTCGTGGTGCACTGGCTGGAACAAGAAATACCTTTCTGGGCCCACTGACTGGAATCGATCCTAGACCGACCGCGTATCAGGCGACAGCTTTAAACTAGGCTACGTCCCGCTTAGGCTCTTTAGATGTGCAATAATTTGATTTTACACGCACCCTTTTAAATAAAAATGTTTGTTTTTTTGCACAAGTGGCTAACTCAGAAGTTTGGTAGGATTCCCGACATCCCTGGCATATAGTAAAGTAATCGCGACACTTCGTCGTGAAAATGCGAGAGAAAACACGCTACCGTGGGGCCATGCCAAAACGGTAAACTTGACCACCCCACCCCACCCCTACTATCATAGATTTACATAACACGACAAAAAATACGGTAGCCTTTAATGGAAAAAATGTTGCGATTTTCCTCTAAGACTATAATATTATGTCTATTACCAAGTGTTTGACATCCAATAGCCGATAATGAATAAATAAATGTGCTCCAGTGGTGTCGTTAAACATAACAAACTTTAACCTTTTGTACACAAAAAAAAGAAGAGGAAAAAACCCCATAGCATTTTATTACATCTGCTGCGTTGTTAATCCGATACTGACCCTGTCCCAACCAATGCTATGCCATACGACTAGTGTTTCAAAGACCGCGGTATGTGTTGTCTTGTCTTTGGGATCGTGCATGATCTACATTTGCTGCTATTCGGTATTCTTTATATTTGGCTCTCTCTCTCTCTCTCTCTCTCTCTCTCTCTCTCTCTCTCTCTCTCTCTCTCTCTCTCTCTCTCTCTCTCTCTCTCTCTCTCTCTCTCTCTGTCTCCCTCCCTCCCCTTTCTCTCCCTCCCTCTCTCGCCCCCCTCCTCCCCTCCCTCTCTCCGTCTCTCTTGCTCCCCTCCTCCCCTCTCTCTCTATCTCTCTCTCTCTCTCTCTCTCTCTCTCTCTCTCTCTCTCTCTCTCTCTCTCTCTCTCTCTCTCTCTCTCTCTCTCACTCACTCACTCTCACTCTTCCATCAAGTTTTAAAATAGCCATATAATTTTTTGGTTCACACAAAATAGTCGCAATTTAAAATCTGTTGCGGTGTCGTTAAGATGAATATTCCTTAAGTCGTGGAGGCGCCAGCACACACACGATCTGATAAATTAACCGGTATCTATTCGTGGGATGGCAGGAAATCACAGTCGCGCGAAATAGCTAAGACAGCCAAGGGAAGTAAGCGAGACGGTTCTGTCAGAAACGCGGAAGCAGAGTCGAGTTTGGAAATAGCAGAATCATGGCAGCTAAGAGCTCCGTGGAAAATTCTCGTCTACCGCCTAGCAACGATAACTGGATGGCCAAACTTCCTCAAAAATTACAAAACATACCTCTGAATCAACTCTCGATACCAGGTATTTACTTTTATTTTACAGGTGTTCAAAGAGAAAACGAAAACTTAAACGAGATGGTTGTGGAATAAGCAAACGCTAACGCCGGTGTAGGTTGGTGATATTCCGACTCCTGATAATGTTCGTCCCTAAAACAGCATTGTTTCCACCGTTCTTATCAACCAAACTGTGAAATTGTTTTTTTTAAGTATGATATCTTCTGTTATCAAATGAAAAACCTCGTTATAACAACCTTTTGATTTTGCTTTTAGCATGTGTACTTCACACGTTCTTCCGAGCGTCTGCTAAGTAAGAAGGGGCCAATCAAAAATTACGTAACGCATATGTAGTGGTGCAATATTATGGATGTGTTACGAAACATTATCGGGAAGCGAGGGGTATTTATCAATAGTTACGTAATGTTTTCCGTAACATCTACGATTTCTATTTATGAAGTAAAAAGTAGCCAGCCATTGCTATTTTGTTCTTCAACATGATTTTCTATGTTAACAACTACGAAAAATTGCTCTCCTACCTTTATTTTTCGTTAGCTTTTACTCACATTTTGTCTTTACAAATTGTTGGGGAAATCTAAAGGTAATGAGAGGTAGGAGACTCAGAGTAATCTATAATGTGGTTCAGACTTTACATAAAGCTATGTTCAAATTTTTGTAAAACTGAGTAGATCATAATTTATGTTTAAAATAGGATTCAACTGGCATTTTTGTGAAGTAGGTTTAAATGCAACCCCTAATTGTAATTATAATTAAAAATTATTAACTTCTAGGACAATTATGCCTAATTTTAATATATCTCCAAATGAAAGTTTATCACATTCAGACGAGTAAATGAATTACCTAAGCAACTCGTTAAAGTGTAAAGTTTGTTTTGTTTAATGACATCACTAGAGGATGTTGATTTATTGATCATCGGCTATTGGATATCAAACATTTTGTTTTGACATATAGTCTTAGAGAGAAAACCTGCTACATGTTTCCAAGAGTAGCAAGAGATCTTTCATATGCACCATCCCATAGACAGGATAGCACATGTATACTATGGCCTTTGATATGCCAGTCATGGTGCATTGGCTGGAACGAGAAATAGCCCAATAAGTCCACTGATGGGAATCAATCTCAGACCGGCTGCACATCAGACGTAAAAGACATATTGCTAGGATTGATAATTTAGTAAATTTACACAAATTGTAAAATGGTTATTACTACAAGCCATGTAAAATTGTATAATGGATGCACAAATGAAGCAATTTGTGGAGGCCTGTGAATCCATTGATGGCAATTGACAGTATGACGCAACACACCTCAGATGAGCACTGTACCACTGAGCTGCTTCTTGCCCCACTGAAACACATTCAGCTTGCACTTGCCTCGTACTTGCTCAAAGATGGAGGCTGGTATTATCGAAATAAGCACTTGTCTGTTTGTCCTTACAAGTGAAAATGAGTTTGGCAGTGTTCGAGATTAACAAATACCAAATTTTAATTGTGGATACCAGACTTCAAGAACTCAGTATCCCCCGGCATACCATATAATGTTGGGGTTTTTTAATCCTGAGTTTTTATTTTTCGTTGAAACAATGTAAGTGATAATTTTTTCGAGCTCGTACCCAGTCTAATGCTATAAGCCCTAACAATATCTCTTCCCCCCCCCCCCCCCCCCCCCCCCCCCCCCCCCCCCCCATCTCGTACCCAGTCTAATGCTATACTGGAGCAATAGCGGCATAGCAAAAGACTGGGAACCGCTGAGTCGCTATTGTTTTTTGTTGGGATGTTTTCTTCCAGTCTTAAGTGTTCCTTAATTAGGCCTAGTAATTCCAAAGTCTATAAAAACACTGAAAAGGCAAGTAGCCATTATAAAGTGTTTTCAGCCAATACACCCTTTTTTATTTATTAAAATTAAATTTGCTTGCTTGATATTTGAATGTTGGGTAACCATATGCAAAAGTGGGATGCTAAATTCTCAGGTGGGATACCAGATTTTGAAATGTTAGTATCCAACTGGGATACTGCACAAAACCTTTTAATCTCGAACACTGGTTTGGACAAACAAATTTTACCTCAATGGTTGTTCTATGGACAAGTCAAGCATGAGAATTTGCTGCATTTACATAGTTTACCATGTTTTAAGGGCCACCAAGACCATTCCTGCAATTTCTGCAAAGCTGAGAAAATCTCAAAATGCCATTATAGGGTCCCTAAGGTGGGTAAGGTACTACTATATTATATTCGCCCTGGTTAGTTTTTCTTCCAATTTGGTTGCACCAACTGAAGCGGTAATCTCATAGTTTATATATGTAGTGGTTTTCTTATCAAACTCGCATGAAGCATACATATCCTGAATATCAATAATTTTTACAATGTATTATTTTCAAATTACTATATGTATAGAACTTTCAGCTTATATTTAACATTTTAACTGGACTGGTTTGACTCCCTTGGTAATATGCTTTCAATCATTCAGTTGCTGTACAAGTCTGTTCCCATGCCCAAGCAAAAAATTTGATGCAGTCAAAAACATCAACCTTGCACTTAAATGGAATTTAGGTCTCCTTGTTTGAAATTTCTCACCTGAAATTATACAATATGTATGAAGTATAGTTATTTTAATTTAACACATCAATTTCTTAATTTGTTTTCTCATATACATGTACTTGTTTCAAGTTTGAGAAACAGAAGCCATATTTTCTAATAAGGTTGATATTTAATATTTACACACAAAAAACTACATTTTTAACTGGGGGTTCTGTGATTTTCTACAATGAACACTGAAGTAATTCTGGAAGTCATGTTTGTGTTTTCCCTAGGCTTGACTAGTTTGAGTTTGGTTACAATGCTTGATTTAAAAATATTAATCAAAACTTTTAGCAATCATTTAGAAATGGAAGCAAGTGCATGTCTCTATCAGAGTTAGTTCTGTGAATAATTCATGTTGCATGATTCATTTGGCAGCCATATGTAATGGTTCAGTTTCAACTTTGGAGTTGTTTGCTCCTTTCAGTGGTGCTACTGTGATTAGTTTGTCATTGTTCAGAAGTGTGTTCTGTAATTGGTTGTCCAGAAGGAACATGTTCTATGATTGGCTGTCGATAAGAGCAAATGGAGGTGATAGGGTCTCACTCAAGACACCAAATCCAATTACAGTTTTCCAAATCAGCCGGTTCACTTGCACTGCTGTAATAATAGGGTCAGTTTAGATATTAAGATACAAGATTGATAGATTTCCTGTGTTTCCATTCACAAAGTGCTGTTGCCAGACCATCGTGACCTCTCCTCCTGTCCCGGACTTATAGTCACTGGCAAAGTCAGAGGTTAAGCACGAGATTGGGAATTGGGATTGGGAACTCTATTAATGTTCCCATATCCTTGAAGGTTCAGGCATGCCGACCATGGATCCAGCCTCTTGACATAGCCAGTGGGTGGTTCCGGGGCAGGATAAGCACGAAACCTTCATGGTATATGAGCATGTTAATAGAGTTTCAGATCTGTGGCCTAATTCACAAAGGTCTCTTAGGCTCTGCTAGACAACAAAACATCTTCTTTGCAAGTCTTTTAGCATTGCACTGTGATATCGCAAAGTTGTGAAAGTTTAGTGAATTAGGTCCCAGATCACCATCGTGAAGCAGGAATGACAATATACTTGTGAAGTTTAAATTGATTGAACTTTGAATTATTCAGTCCATTCAGCATGGTTTACTGTTAGATTATAAATTTACAAGACTTACAGTAATCATGGTAAAAGATAGTTGTTTTACACTTGCAAAAGGTATTTTTTGATAATTACACACCCATCCTCGCCTCCCACCCCCGAACCCCACAAACCTTCCCCCCCCAAAAAAAACAAAAATAAATAAATAAAACAAACATAACAAAATCTTTACTCCTGGGCTTTAGTTTTTTGATTGAGAAAAATCATGACGAGTTGCCTATCTCTCTCCTAAAATGGTGCTAGGCAAGTAATCGCATGAAGTTTCAAATACAATTTATAGCCAATTTATTGCTTGCGATCAATTTGTCAACTTTTCCAGACAAGTATGAAAGGGAGTGGGAGTGAACACTTGCCGTTCCTGGCAAAGTCTGGGCCTGACAATGTGGTAATCAACAGGTGTTAAATGTTAGCTGTAGCATTTCATCGAGTGTTGAACAAGACATATTGCTACTCCATGTACTGGTATATACCGTAGAATAGGCTGCTATAACTGCTTAATGTCAGATTTTCCACTCAGGATAGAGGATAATGAATGCATGCCTGAAGGTTTTTTTTCATAAACAGACTTATAAACATTGATTAATTTCCATCCTTTTCTGTTTACCTATAAGCCATTAACAATTGTTTGTCCTAAGGTAATTTTGTCTTTCAAGTCTTCATTAAAATGATGTTAGCTGCATTAACCCATGCAGCTGAAATAGCTGCTTGCATGTTGTGATTATGTGATTGTTTTACCTGGTAAATATCTTGATCAGACTGATCCCCGCGTATCAGCCAGGTCTCAGTATGAGCCAGGTCTCCATTACTAATGAATGACTGGTCAAACAGCTACATCGGCTGTTGGGTGTCACACACTGGTGTAATAGTAATGATTTTACAGTAATATTGGGATAAAGCTGATGAAAATAGAAAATACCGGTACTTCAATCTAATGTTTCATGGTTGTGTTGGTTGTTTGAGTTTGTAAAGTGTCAGTGAAATTTGAAACCATTGTGATTTGTGTTTTGTATTACTTGTAAAATTGATATTTTTATAATTTCTTATGATACACTAATTATATGTGTATAAACTTTAAAAGAAAAAATCAAGTTGGCAGGTATACAGTAATTAAGGTAGGTCAGTTTACTGGAATCATTCCAGTTGTAGTCTTTATAAACAACTTGTATTTATGAACAGTAATGGAACCCTGTGAGTATACATATAATGAAGAACTAAGCTGAACTTCAAGACTGGCCTCGGTGGTGTCATGGTTAGGCCATCAGACACAAGGCTGGTTGGTACGGAGTTCACAGCCCGGTACCGGCTTCAACCCACAGCGAGTTTTAATGACTCAGTGGGTAGGTGTAAGACCACTACGCCAACTTCTCTCTTACTAACCACTAACAACTAACCCACTGTCCTGGACAGACAGCCTAGATAGCTGAGGTGATCCCAGGCCAGCGTGCTTGAATGTTAATTGGATATAAGCACGAAAAAAAAGTTGAAGGAATGAATTAATAAACTTCAAGGAATATTTAATATTTACATAGAAAAAATATTTCTTCCCATTTTGATGATTATTTGGCCATAAATCCACAACAATCACTATTGGGCGTTAAGTGTGTTAACTGGCTTTTGATTATCTTATCCAGTTTATGAGGCTTCGCAGTCACAACTGTCAACTATAGAGTGATTACTGTGAAGCAGTACAAAATATTAATTCCCATTTAATTCAAGCAGAAATGAATTATACCTCAGATGTTTCACCACATCAAGTGGTGAGTGTTAATTTGAACATACCAGATAAATGTTGAATGCTTGTTGTGGGCGTAAGCTTTTAGATTCCTGGAAGTGTGCCCAAATGAGGATAGGGAGGTGAATCATAAGTTTGAGGCTTTTATTAGGTGTTTTTTTTTTTACCAGGATATAGACCATGACAATTTCACTAATCTGCCTTTAATATAGAGCTGGGCAGTATACCATGTATATACCGTTCAATATTGAAATCATGTCAATACCGATTTACCGTATCGAGCAAATTTCAAAATACCGAAATGTTATAAATATTTCCCGGCATTTAGTAAAGCACTAAAAATATATCTGACAAACACAATTTTTTTTTTTTTTTAAATGGGTTGGGTATAAATCAGATGAGAGCTTTGTGTATGGAATTTAATTTTATTTAGATGCAATTAGCGGGTGAGCCTTAACTCAGGCATGCATTTAAAGCAGAGTATACCTAAAACACCGCTCAATATTGGTATTGTGTCAGTACTGAATACCATACCAATACTGAGGTAAATCACCCCCCAAAATACCGATACCATTACCAAACCTCAAAGTTGAACACCACCCGGCTCTACTTTAATACCTATTTAAGTAGCTAGGTTGTTTATTTATTTTTTATATTTAAAAAAAAAAAAGCCAAACCCATAGTCATCGCCATCGTGTAGAAAGTATTACCATTGATATTTTCCATGACAGTTATGGATTTCATGATTGACCGTCGCATTGTTAGAACTCAACCAATCTATTTCCAGTTATAAATAATTAGCAGAACTCCATTGAAGTTGATGACAGTGACTTTTTTCGCACCTTTGTTTTGTCTTCATACACAATAAATGTGACATATCTTACTGTAATTTCACTTTAAATCTGTATTTTGTAAATAGTACTTTTTTTCTCTCATTTTTTTCAAACACACTTATGTGCATTCATAATTTTCAAACAAAACATTTTCAACAGCAATTCTGCATTGATATTTTCCAGTGTTCTAAAAACGGAAATGACGTATAGTCAGTTTATTGGTATTGAAAGGAGATGCAAAGTGACATGACATCATTCAAATTCAAAATTAGCTATACTATTATAGTGTTTTGCCACATTAAAATAAAAACAGGTTTGCTTACTTTGACCCTTATATAGGTTTAAAATATGAAATAACTAAAAAGTACAATTCATTAAATATATTATTACCATTGGATATGTTATATTTGTGTACGAAGCCAAAGCAAGGGTTAGCAAAAAGTGACTGTCATCCACCTTAGATTTTAGCATGCTATAACTATAATAAGTCCCTGCATACATGTGTATTTCTAAGATCAACATTTTACAGACTAAGGGACGTGTACGTGTGTATGTTGTTAATTGTTATTTTCAAGAAATGAAATGTCATTTGTCTATATGACTGATACTGTGAATTATACTAAGTATGTTTATTAGCAGGAGGAGGGCAACAATATTCGATGGCTGCTGCAGCCACCATCATCTCCTACTTTATCAGGTTATTAAAAATCTTGCTGTGATCAGTATACATGTATGTAGCTGCCTTCTGAACAGCCTCCTTCTTTCAAAGATAATGAACTCCCTCAGCTGAAGTTACAGAGCCTGTTTCTCTTTAAACGCAGGTGTTTAAACATTAATTGTAAATGTGTGAAACTATTCATGTACAAAACAAAAACAGGCTTTGTAAATTCAACTCCATGTGTTTTAAAGGGTTATTTTCACATCTATAAATAACTACAAAGTAATCAATCCCACGCATAATATTTCTATAACTAACTCAAGAAAAAAATAAACAAATATATTTGACAAGAGCTGCCATTGTTGCAAGTTTGCAAATTATTGACATAGCACCTTTAATTCTGACATGTATCTATGTAGGAACTGAATTGTGATTTGATTATAACTGCACATTGACAGCAGTTGAGCAGACAGAATAAAACTATTCATCATTAATTACAGCCCTTCACTGCCCAAGTGGCCACTTAATATTGGTAATTTGTCCATGCAGATGTCATCAGTCATTTGGCTCAATGTATGGTTTGACAGATTGATTGAAACATATACCTGTTGGACTGTCAGGTGGCTTTGAACTTTCATGGCTCAATGGATATTTGTTGTGTTGTGGGGTTTTTTGTCCCATAAAAAGTGGCATCAATACTTACTGACATCTATATAGAGGTTATTACCAGAGTGTTTTTCAGTATTGTCAATATCGTATATTAGGAATAAAAATTGTATTATGCGAGCCTCTGGCAAGCATAATACATTATTTTTATTCCTAATATATCATTATATGATATTGACAATACCGAAACACACAAGGGTAATAATCTCTTTATCATATAATCTCAAGCTTAATACAACATGTTTTTGTAAACTGTACATGCAACTTTAATTCCAGTCTGCCATTACTAGATATTCAAATGATCTAAGAATATGTGACATGGTGTCTTTTTGAATGGAAATGATGTCAAACTTGAAAGATGTTAGTTTGGATGTCCTTACATCAAAATAAACTAGTGCCCAATGTTTTTTGTTTCCTGAATGCTGGACAGCTTTCAGTGTAAAATTGCTGTTGAAATGTTTTTATTTGATGACTATGAATGCATACGTCAATTATGGAATGTCACCAACCTAGTACATTTGCTTAAATGTCAATAAACCTATTGCCATGACCTCAATTAATTTACTTCTAATTTGCAAAGTTATCAAATTTTTTAAGTATGTGTCTGAAAAATATCACATACTTTGATTGCACTGAAAATGTAAGATATTATATGATAAATAAACATATTACATTTTTGTTTTCTTCGTGTTGAACTCTGGCATATTTTGTCTATTTATAAAGATTTAGCATACCAGACTGGTAGTGTTCCTTGACTAATATATATTAAAGGGTATTTTTCATTGCAACTTATTTCTGTGCTTACAATGTATATCCAATTAAGGCTCAAGCATACTGTCCTGGGCACACACCTCAGCTATCTGGGCTTTCTGTCCAGGACTGTGGGTTAGTTGTTAATTGTTGGTGGTTTGTGAGAGAGAAGAGGTTGTATAGTGACCTTACACCTACCCATTGAATCGTTAAAACTTGCTCTGGGTGGGAGCTGGTACTGAGCTGTGAACCCTGTACCAACCAGTCTTATGTCTGATGGTTTAACCACGACACCACCGAGGCCGGTCAAGGCTATGATTTGTACTATTTGGTATGTGTACACAATGCACATGCTATGGTGTTTGATAAATGTATAGCAATAGGGGAGTACTGGCTGAAACAGTCAAACCCCCAAATTAGTTGGATTGATCCTAGTTCCTGTTACAATGTTGCTGGTTGTCATTCAGTCACTGAGATAGCTACATCCCACTATCCTCAAGAGATCTGCATTCCAAGCTGGCACTCTATTTACAAATGAAAAATGAACCCAAGGAAACTAATTAACTGGATCTTCCATTCTGTTACTTTTTCTAAAGTAACCTTTAGTGTTGGAAGGCTTATTCAGAAACACAATTGTATTGGTAACATTTCTGTTGAGAAAACTCAAGCAGATATTGTCAGTATTTGTTTCATGTACATACATGTTTATGGCTTGTCTTCAAGGGACGGAACATAGCCCAGTGGTAAAGCACTCGCCTAATACGTGGTCAGTCTAGGATTGATGCCAGTCGTTGACCCATTGGGCTATTTCTCATTCCAGCCAGTGCACCACAACTGGTATATCAAAGGTCATGGTATGTGCTATCCTATCTTTGGGATGGTGCATATAAAAGATCCCTTGCTACTAATGTGAAAAAAGTAATGTTTCCCTTCTAAGACTATATCCATGGCAGAATTACCAAATGGTTGATATCCAATAGCCGATGATTAATAAATCAATGTGCTCTAGTGGTATAGTTAAACAAAACAAAACTTTTTGGCAACATTTCTGTTGAGAAAAGTCAAGAAGACATTGTCAGTAATATTAGTTTCATATATGCATGTTTTTGGCTTATCTGCCTGTGTACATCAGGAGCGGACTCTGATTTGTGCCGCTCTGCGCACCGTGGGGACTACAAGTTAACAAGATGAAGCGGCTGATGGCGTCTGTGATTGTGAATATTCAATTGTGGGCCCTCGGTCAATGGTGACCATGAAGAGATCAATGGGACATGCCGGCCTGGCTGTCTGCTACATGTTTCGTGATAGGTCTCACAGCTGCCTCCATTGATTTAATCACATTCTTTCCTTTTCTAATCACAGCAAGTGTGAGTCACTGGTACTTCCCTCAGCCACATTTATAAGTCAGTCCACCCAATATACATCATCGATTTACTCTCTTTGTTTACATGGGGATTTTTTTTTATGATCGTGATCGAAGCTAATTGATTAGCATACAGCAGTTCTGTTTTAATTACTTCCATTGTTATGTATCTATTTCTGATTAACTCTTATGGTAACACAAAATATTATTGAATGATGTTAGTCCTATTGTCCTGTCTGTCTGTTCAGATGTCTTGCATTCCATGCATCTGACAGCCTGCCTATACAAGACAGTACTTCAATATACAGTGAAACCTATCTAAACCAGATTGTGAACAAACCGGAATACTGTCAAAACTGGCCAAGATTCATGGTCCCGAATTTTCTAAGTTCTAAAATGTGACCCTTTTAAACACCAGATCCTGTCTAAGTCGTATACATTTTAGATCCCCAGTGTGATACGGTTTAGACAGGTTGCACTGTATATATATGTGATTATTAAATTAATTATTTAAAAAATTAAGTTTGAAAATGTTCTAATCATGAACACGTATGTGCACACACAGACACAACACACACACACACACACACACACACACACACACACACACACATGCCAAACATGGATAGATCTGGCATTTCTAATGAGGGGTAAGAATTCTAAAAGGGAACCTCAGATCTTCTGTCAGTTCAGGCCTATTTCACCCTGATATCTAAAGCATTTGGTGTTTATGAGATACAGAAACACTATATTTAAAATACAGTTAAAAGAATTCAGTGCTTTATTGAAATTGAACTAAGAAAAAGGAACTTGTCATGTTCATCCCAATACATGTACTCACACACACAATATGTGCTTGACTACACATAATCATGCATTTCAAACTATGCTTAATTAAATGTGAAGATAGCTGTAGAAGTTGAAGACACAGAAAACTGTTAGTTTATTCTTTTTAATTTATTTATCATTTCAGGTTCCCATGATTCCTTCTCATTTGGGTTGGACAGGTCGTCTGAGATTGGACCAGATACCGCTCAGACAATCCGTGATTTGGTGAAGGTGTTTGGTGCAATGGCCAAGGATGTGATCTACCGCTGGTCTATGACGCAGAGTCTGACCTTCACCCAGCAGCTGAATGCTGGGATCCGATACTTCGACCTGCGTATCTCGACGCGACAAACCTCAAGTGATATCTTCTTTCTGCACTGCCTGTTCGCACACAAGGTTGAGCCTTGTCTGCAGGACATCAACACTTTCCTGGAACAGCATCCCAAAGAGATTGCCATCCTGGACTTCAACCACATGTACGGTTTCAATGAAAGCACCCACCAGCAGATGCTGACCATGATCCAGGGAGTGTTTGGCAGCAAGCTCTGCCCTGTCCAGGACATGGAAAATCTGACCCTCAGTCAGCTGTGGAAGGACCATCTTCAGGTGATCGCCATTTACCACCAAGATGACTTGCCCAGGGAGTGCAACAACATCTGGCCGAAGACATCCGTCAGGAGTCCATGGCCCAACACTACAGATGTTGATCAGATGATAAAATTTCAAGAGCAAGTGTTTGCTGAAAGCCACACATGTAAGGACATTTTTCTAGTTCACCAGGGAGTGCTCACTCCAGATGCTACGTACATTATGAGTCGATTCACGGGAAGTTTAAGGACAGATCTGGTTGCCAAGGCTGTCCCGGCATTCATAAAATGGCTACAGATGAAGAAAGCAGATTCAAAAAATTTGAATATATGTGTTATTGATTACGTGGAAAAAGAAGGTTTTATTGGGCAAGTTATAGAGTTTAATAAGTGAAGAATGTAGGCCATAAAGGAATGGGTTTTATTATTATTATTATTATTCTGCTTCATGCAGGTTAGATTATTTTAATCATCTATGACTGTGAATATTGAGTTAAATCTTTTTCATCATAGTGTGGAAAGAGTCTACAGAATTATTGAAAGGACAAGTTATCCATCTAAATTTGAGATTGTTTACACCAGCATACAGAATGGATTTTAGAAGATTATGGAAGGGACCAGTTACCCATCTAAATTTGAGATCGTTTTCACCAGCATACAGAATGGATTTTAGAAGATTATGGAAGGAATCAGTTACCCATCTAAATTTGAGATTGTTTTCACCAGCATACAGAATGGATTTTAGAAGATTATGGAAGGAATCAGTTACCCATCTAAATTTGAGATTGTTTTCACCAGCATACAGAATGGATTTTAGAAAATTATGGAAGGGATCAGTTAAAAAATTTTATTGTAGATTTATTTTCACAAAAATACGGAAGAATTTTCACAAGACTATTGATGGATAAATTACTTGCAATCTTGTTTTATTGATTACATTGGAATATTTTAGAAGATTATTGGAGACACCCATTTTTGTTAACCATGTAGGATTTTTTATTTTTTTTATAGCAGAATTAATTGTCCTTATTAGTGATTTTAGAAGATTTTAAAAGAGACTGTTAAGATTTTTATCAGTTTAATTGTCATTGTTAATTTTTTTTGTGCAAATTATGAAATTATGGCACTGAAAGTTACCCTTACATATTTAAAGCAAGACAATGTATGTTTGTAATAGAAAACAGTAATTGTTTTGGGATATATATGCTTTATTGGCTGTATCTACATGTTGTAATGTATATGAACATACTCGTAAAATCTGCCAGTTACTGTTGTTTTGTGAGGCTGTTGTTCTAAATAATAATAATTTTCTGAAGGTGTAACAGAACAGTTGTTTGGTAGAGATTTAAAACCATTGTCAGGGGCCTAATTCACTAAACTCTCATAACTTTGCAAACTCCCATTGCAAGGACAATGCGATGTTGCTTAAGATAGCTTTGTGAATTACCTCTTGGGCCTAATTAAATCAACTCTAGCAATTTAGCCATCTCCCATTGCAGTGCAGAAATACATGCAAGGATGATGGGTGTGATGTTGTTTAAGGGAGCCTAAGAGAGCTTTACAAATTAGGCCCAGCTTTTTTTTTTCTGCTAACATGTGAAAATACTTTGGAATTTTCTAGAATTCCAGATTTTTGCACTTGTTTGATAAAAAGCTCACAAGAACATCCTAAATTTCAAAACCTTCAATTTATCCAATGCTATTGTCATCTTGGTGCTGAGATTTTTTTTTTTTTTTTAATTCTTATTTCTATGATTTACAATTCAGGGGGTTTTCAGACTGTTGGATGCATATAGATTTACTGACTGGTGATGTGTTTTCAAAATTGTTTTTTGAAGAGAAGTGGTGCATCCTTTTTGCAAGATATTCCTTTTAAACAACTAAAAATTTAAAAAAAGAAATCTACTTATTGATTCACTGGGAACATGGTGGGTCAGCTAGGTTACACTGTTGTAACAACTGATTACCTCATGCATAATATATGGGGTAGATACCAGTGTGGTGACTAATGTATGGGGTAGATACCAGTGTGCTGCATAATGTATGGGGTAGGTACCAGTTCATTTTCAGTGTGGTGCATAATGTTGGTGACGTAGGTTTCATTGTTCTGTCCCATTAACTGAAAGAGATAAAATAAAATGGCATAGTGATGAACTTCGTTGTAAGCAGTACATGCAGGGCTTAAGATTGCACCAAAGATGAGGCGATAAAATGTGTGTCTAAAATAAGCAAGCCCAAATTAAGTCTAAATATATAAACGTCAAAACATTTTACCACAAAATCAATGTAATTTTAAGCTGTAATTACATTAAAATAACTTGAACTGCATTTCTGAATGTGTACGACACTTTACCTGCTATTATTAACATTACTGCACTGAAAAGACCTTGGTGTGCTCATGCAGAACAGACAAAAAGCCTGTTGTACTTAGATTAGTGATATCTAAAGCCTTGACATGGCAAAATGATAGGAGTTGTCGGAGATGTGTTACATACATGTTGTATTTGATTATCTGAAATAATTCTTTAAAATACAGAATTTTAATATTTTAAACATGTTAATACAGTGAAACCTGTCTAAACCAGATCACGCCGGAGACCTAATATTTATCCGATTTGGACAAGATCCGGTGTTCAGAGAGAGTCATTTTAGAATTTAGAAAATTTGGTACCCTAAAACTTGGCTTGTTTTGACAGGATTCCGGTTTGTTCAGTTTAGACTGCAAGTTTCACTGTATACAAAAGAGAAAAAGATATAGATGTACATCCCACAACTTGACATGAATTGTCTATCTAAAATCATGAATGTCATATTTTCCACAAACCATCAATTGTTTTGAGCATGGCCTTGTCATTGCTATTTAGAATCCATATAATTCAATACAGTATATTCTGAACACATCCATCAAGTTTTTACACTGTCAGCTCCTGCAAGCTATGTAAACATCTGACAAAACCTGGTCTGGTTTTAATTGACAAGTTAGCTTTGGTAGACCAGAGATCTATCATCTGTTAACTGAATGCATGTTTGATCAGTTGCCTCCTATCAAGAGCTTTATAAATAAAGTTCAGCTGAGTTGAATGTAAGCGAGGTAGTTATTTCTGTTCATAGAAGAATTATGAAAGGATATTTATTTCTGCGCTTGCTAGTGCATGTAGATACAAGATGCATCATTATTTATGGTTCTAGGTGATGGTTATTTTTAGTTTTGCGAAATGTATCATTAATTCTAATATGTATAATTCATTCATTTTCACTTTCAGACTACAAAATGCAAAATTATTTCTTATTCCAGAGAAGAGATTTTTAATGTGTATATTTCTCATTTTAGAAAATGGAAGTATCAAATATATATCTTTTTTCTTCTGATTTTAGGATAGCATTATAATGATACATTTTTTGTACTGCATTTGAAATGGATTTATAGCATATATTTTTAAAATCTGATCATTAAATTAAAAGTCTGGGATTTTGAAAGTTATGCACATAGCGTTGGGTGGGGGCATTTTGAGTGATTCAATTGAACCCTTTGAAATTGTCAGAATCATATAAATTTTAAGCCCCAAGGCACACTTTCCCACCTCAAACTGCAGTCAGTGCAAAATACCACTTACTTGTACGTACATAAACAGAATTTATAGATATATATATATAGAAGGGTATTTGTTTACTTGCTCTACTCAGTAAAATCACAAAACCATCTATTTTAAGATCCACCTTATGTTGTAACTCGTTCAGTGATTCTAACCGTAATGTCATGAATGTTGACAGTTATAGCATATTGGAACAACTTGACATGTAGGACTGAATAAAATGACATGCATGCTTGTCAATATTTATTAACTCTTTTTTTTTCTCTCTTTTTTGTTGTTGTCCAACTGCCTTTAGAACATTTTCACTGCGGCGATTTTTCCTGATTGAAAGTAAAGTTGTGAATATACTGATGAAAATAAATAAGGGATCACACAAATAGACTGAAAAAATTGACTGCAATCAAAACATTCATCCACAGTATCAAGAAGTTAACCATGTTACTGAAAGTTGATCCCACAGTACTGACATTCAATCCCATATAACATCTCTGTATTTTATACAGGCATATCTACACTAGTAAGTAAGACAATTTGCTTTCAAATACCATGTGTTCCCTTATTTCTTTCCATCAGTGTAATAAAAATATCAGAAAAAGTGCACTAGTATCGTATTCCAATCAGCAATGGTTTTTACCTTCTAATAATTATTTTAGTACATGCATTTGGCTTTGTTTTAGGGAGCTTTTGGGGGGGGGGGGGGGGGGGTATTAGGCGCATGTACCTTGTGGATGTGAATTCATGAGCTGATGTCCTCATGGTGGCCAAGTTACATTTTAGTCACATAATGTTTTAGCATTGAAATTGTTAGATCTTTGGTATAAAATAGCTAATATCTCGGCAAGCAAATATCACACCAACTTAGATAAAAAGAACATACTATTAAAATAGTACAGATGTTTACAAGTACATGTATTTTTTCATTTGAAAGCTGTGAAGGTGTTGTTTTGTTTTTGTTTTTTTAAAACTTAATCAGATTCCATTTGGAATACAAACTCACTAACCACTAACAATTAACTTATTAACCGACATCATCTTGGACAGACTCGCCAATTAACCGAAATGTGTTCCTACAACAACACATTTAGATGTACTTAAATCATAATGAGAAACAAGCATGAAAGTTGGCTTAAATTGAAATGCAAACCTAATGTGTTTTGGTCAGGCATTGCAAATAAATAGTTCATCATTGAAATGGGAATGCATTTGTTACATGTAATATTTCACATAGGAATCTCGCGCATTTGTCAGGTGTTGGGCTATTTCTCGTTCTAGCCATTGTACCACAACTGGTATATCAAAGACTGTGGTATGTGCTGTCCTGTCTGTGGGATGGTGCATATGAAAGATCCTTTACTACTAATGGAAAAATGTAGTGGGTTTCCTCTTTAAGACTACATATCAAAATTACCAAATTGTTGAAATCCAATAGGCAATGATTAATAAATCAATGTGCTCAATAGTGGTGTCATTAATAAAAAAAAATAATAATAATAATTGATGTGAACATTTTTTTTCTTTTCTTCAATGTTATTCCATTTGAAGTTTTTGTTTTCTGTACTAGTAGTGACGTCATCTTCTATTTGGTGGCAACATGCTTTCACCTTTTTTATTCTATTTTTGTCCAGATAGCATGTACTAAAGTACATTCCCAAAATAGATGCACCACATATTTGTGCTCCGATGCAATTTGCTGAAATTACATAACAGCAAAGCTATGAAAGCGAACACTATAGAATTGGTTGTTACCAGGAAGTGTGTCTTGAATGGTTTCATGTTGAAACCACCTTCAGCTGAATTAGCTAGCTTAGCATTTCTTTTACAGTAGAATTGAATTACATTAATACCTTTCCAATGAATATTGGTCTAATATTTCTTCTTATTTTTAATTAAGTTTTGAATGATACGGGATTAGTAAAGGAGATATTTTAATGTGGGGTTGTAGAGAGGCCAAATGAGTCAAGTTAATATAACTGTCAGATTTTAAAAATGAAAATGGTTAGTGCACTGAATAAAATAAACCACTTATGTGTACAAGTGAAAATGTTGGCAGACAAGTAGATATTTTGATGTACTACTTGATGTACCTACTTTATTTGGTGGACTAATAAAAAATGTCTGCTTATTTCTATCACTAATACATGTACTGATACCCAATATTACTAGAAGTTTGTTCTTTCTTTCTTTTTCAGTTATTTATAGTCCATAGCTTGTACTTGGCTTCCAGGATATTTATTGGCAATTCTATGATTAGTTTATTTTGTACATTGCATGCATCAACTATGCAGTCTAGTGTACTGTATAATACAACTTATTTCTATGTTTGTTTTAAAATGAAATAGTCATTGTTATTGTCATATTTAGTAATAATATAATTACATACATAAAAATAGGTTACAGTATTGATTAGTTACTTGAAATATTAATCATGTAGATAATCCTTCTTGAATGGTTATTAGATAATATTGATTTTATGAGTTGTTTCAAAAGATATTTAATGAGACAAAATAGGTTGGATGCATGGAAAAAGTTGTAAGATAAATGGTATCTAACAGACATGAGATATTTAAAACATTAAAACCACTTGGCACTTTTTTAATTGCACAGTTAACATATATGTACATGTCATCAGTAAATTTTGGCATCTGTATAATATTCTTTTTACTGGATAGTTTGGAACCAATCAGATGTCTTTAAATGATCCTATACATAGGTTGAATATCGCAATACGATACCATTAATCTCACTCAGTCACAGTGTTCTCTGAAATTAGTGTGTAAGAAATTAAAATATTAATTAATTTAAAATAGTAATCATCATATTAATTAGTTTATTGAATTCTGTACCTGTAGGAAGGGGTATTTATTGCTTCCCTATTTGACTTATTCCCCATGTCAACCAGCACTGATGGGAGTACAGGCCCACACATCAAAGAGAAACAGTATTACCTTGGAGGGGCAGGGAACAGAAGTTTATTGGGATGGGAAAGAAAGAAATGTTTTATTTAACGACGCACTCAACACATTTTATTTACGGTTATATGACATCAGACATGGTTAAGGACCATACAGATATTGAGAGAGGAAACCCGCTGTCGCCACTTCATGAGCAATTTTTTTCAATTAACAACAAGGGATCTTTTATATGCACCACCCTACAGATAGGGTAGTACATAACACAGCCTTTGATATACCAGTTGTGGTGCACTGGCTGTAACGAGAAATAGCGCAATGGGGCCACTGACGGGGATCGATCTCACACCGACCACATATCGAGCGAGCGCTGTACCACTGGGCTACGTCCCGCACTTTATTGGGATGGGGGTAGAAATTGTATTTTCATAGATGGTGGATACAGAGATGTTAGTTAGATGTTCAGATATATTGAACAACAAAAGAAATGTGGATACTAATTTACTTTTATTAAATTATTTAAAATTATTCAATTTGAATCCCGTTAATTTTTGTGTCTATTCAAATAGTTTTTAATTAATTTTATCATTATATATTAAAATATTTGCTTTTATTTGTGGTACGATATATATATATATATTTCATGGGTGGTTGCATATTATTTTTTCATTGCATATTATGATACTGCAGTTATTGTTCAGATAGCAGGTATTAAAACCAATTTCCTCCAGATGAGATCTTGTTCTGCATCTAAATGTTGATTAACAAATGGAACATCACAGTATGAGCAGCCTTTTCAAATACAGCGACGGATGTATGGCCTGATATTGTACTAGGATTCCTATTTTCCAATACCACACTTAATAGACAACTTGCTGTGTCAACATTCTTTGTTGATAAATAAATCAATACATTTCATTACTCCACCAAATAATGTTTATCAAAGATGAGTGCAAAAACAAATTTCATTAGTACGTTTTCAGGCCGTAAGCACATTACAAAATCGTCTGTGAAATGGTATTTATGTGTGGTCCATACGTGCCGTTCCCTGTAATGGTGTGCTGGCATTTCGAGACGAGAAATCATTGAGACATTTCAATCCATTAACACTGTAATGATCGCGTTGCCGAGACTGGTCTCTACCCAAACATTGCGTGACCCCGGTTGCACAACCGCATGTAACGTGTTTGCCTGCTTTGAGATGTATAATTTGTGTGGGTCATTGATTCAACAGATCAATATAATTGGGTGCGGGATATGACACGCTAATGGACAGCCATAGCGGTATCATTGCTGTTTGTACTGTACTAATTACCGATGGTAATTCTCACTTTTATGTCTCTACTGTCAAATGCCATCATCATTACTGGTATCTGTGCTTGTTTTATTTGCAACAGATAACAGGGTTGCATAGAACTCGATATCAACAGATTTTTAAAGATGTTTCTTTGTTGTTGTTATCCCAATTTAATGAGAGCTGAAAATCCATGAGATTTTTCAATGATTCTGGATTCGAGCAATATCCAAAGTGTATTTCCTTTACTTGTTCTTGTTCTTGGATGAAAAACTAACTAACCTATTACGTTTCAAGACCCTCAACGTTGGCAGAATTTGTTTTTCCATGCATCCCTGTTCAATACTTTAAAATTTAGAATGTTATGTCACTGTAACCCTGGCAGTTTAAAAATGGCCATGGTAAACAATATGTGGTTTTGCAGTTAATGTGTAAGAGACTGATTTAAATTGTCAGTATAACACACACAAAAAACACCCACTAAAAAACCTATTATTATAATAATAATAATAATGATTTGGAAAAGTGACAGGAAACTGAAAGTTCCACTGCAAACTAAATGTCACAGAAAATTAAAAACACCATGGAAATCTCCACGGCATTGGCAATTGCCATAGTCACTTGATAGGATTGCATTGTGTGATACAGTATAGAAGTTTTTAAAATATGATATTTTGTTTGGAATTTAATCAACTCGATTTTGTTTTACAATACATGTATTTCATAATGTGGGAAAAGTTGTTTTTTTATGTAATTGTGTTATAAAGATCCACAGTTAATTAATTTATGTTATTTTTTCTGTCGGAATTTGATCACAACAATTTGTTTTCTGAGGAAATATTTTAAAATGTACAGTTGCTTGTGATATTACTGTGTAATAATCTAAATGCATACAGTATAATACTTTGATTACAAGGAGTAAACTTTATTTCTATTTTTTAATAGTAATGCGCACATATTTGTACTTGTTGAGATATATACACATATATATAATTTTTTGTTTACCTTGACAGGCAGATGTTATTTATTAAAGTTCACCGGACTTTCTTTCTTTATGTATTTATTACATGATTATTTCTTTGAAGGTATGTGCTCCTCTAAAACCAATGTACTTTATTTTTTATTGACACCTCAAAGTGACAGACCCTAGTTTTTAAACATTACCATGTATTTTTTCCTATTAGTCATTTTTGATAACTGAAATCAGACATTACCAAGATTATACGTCATAATTACCACATGTCTGACATCCTGTAGTCGATGTTTACTAAATCAATGCTCTAGTAGTGTAATTAAACAAAACAAACTATAACTTCACCTAGATTTTATTGTTTAGATTATCAATTTCTGTATATCCAAAGTATTTCTGGTCATCCTGGTATTTCTAATACCACAAAATGCATTTTTCATATTTTAAAACCCCATATACCTCTGAGAAGTAGCGGTTATGGAGAAGAGCTCTGTAGTATAGTTTTAGTGGGTATTTCTCCTTTTCAATGTCACAGACTTTTGTTTCACTCTATTGTAACTTTATCCAGATGTGTTACAGGTTTGTAGATTAATCAAACTCCTTGCTGTCCATTTTCACAGGCTCAAACTAGAGTTTGCCACTAACAGCTTTGAGTAGATAGAAGACAATATCATGGATATTGATTGATGACAAACATTACTTATTGTAGCAGTGGTATATCATCATTGTGAAAGCAGGTCACCATGAGTTAGATTTTGCACTTATTGTTGGCCCATTGTGGATGTTTTAATGTTCATGAGCCAAAATGATAGTTTCATTCATTATGCGGTGCTAGTTATCACTGGTTGTTATAGTAACGTACACATGTTAAGTATTAGATAACAATAATATAAATTATATATTATTTTTAGATACATTTTTAGTGAAAATATGTACAATACTTTATACATGTAGTTTATTTATTGACAGAAACTTAATAGTATAATATTTGTACATGTATATTTAATTAGATTTATATTTTTGCACATGTTGTATTTAGCCTTATATCAATATTTTAACAATCATTAATGTCATGTTTTACATGACAGTGATGTATTTTATTTTATTTTATTTTAAATCATGGACAATCATATTAATTTTCAGGAGAGATGGTTGGAAATGAGGTATAGTCCTTGGCATTGCTTGCTCATATTTATTTATTTTGTTTTGGGGATTGTTTTTAGCACAGCGGTATAACATTGGTAGCTTACAGTAGTATTTGTAATGGTAAGTCTATGGACTGGTACCAGTACAGTGTCTTTGCCAATCATGTCCCTGGACTGGAGATTGTATACCATTGTGTTTTTACCAAATTCTAACAAGTTTTACATTCCCATATCCAATCAACGTTGAGACATGTCCACCCTGGGCACAGCCTCTGGGCTTTTCAGTCACTGAGTCCAGGGCAGAGCAGGGCTCACCCTGCCCATTGCCAAATTAGCCAATTGCTAATTTTTACACAATTTATACAAAGTGGCTACAGCATTTAAAATTTGGCTAATAAACTTGTCTCTTGGCTAAGTTTCAAGGAAATACTCTACACATTTGAAAATTGGCTAAAACAAAGTTCTTTCCAGTGTGAGCCCTGGTAGAGTTCCTCATTGGGAATTATATAAAACCAGTATAGCAGAACATAATAAAACAAAATGGCTGTATAATCTTTAAATCTGAAGTGGTCCATTTGAATGTGGGGGTGGGGGTGGGGTGGGGGGGGGTCAGAAACACTGACTTATGAACACACCTGAACTATCTGCACACATGCAACCTATGTTTATTAGCACTATATAGTTGGTTCATTTTATTTTGTGGTTTTGGGGCAGTTGTGAGGCAAGTATTGCCTATAGTCCGTGTGAATGCTGTTTGAGATGTTTGTTTAAAACAATCGTGATGCTGTTTATCACAAGTGCGTGAAATTCAGTTTTTAATTTATTGGTGAACACCTTCAAATGGTACACTTTTTGTATAATATCTAAGTACTGATACCATTGCTTATTTTTATTGTGTAAAAAAAAAAAATAGCAGGGATATCAGTTCATGTTTTGTTTTTTTTTAATTGAAATTTAACACTATATATATATGTATGTATGTATGTATGTATGTATGTATGTATGTATATGTATATGTATATGTATATGTATATATATTTTATTTTTTATTTTTTATTATTATTATTTTTTTTTTTAACATGCATTAAGATAAACATTTATAGATGCAACTATCAGCAACACCAAATATGTTTGTGGTAGGCAAGACATTTAATTCTGTAAAATTCTTGTTTAAATATATTTTTTATTATTATAATTCAAGATTTTCTTATTAAAAATGTTTGAATTTATGTTCCACAATAGTTTAAGAAAAATAATACAACTTAAATTGTTTTGTAAAAATGTCACTGCATGTTTTTTTGTTTTTTTTAATACATATATATTAGTGTTGTAGAAGGTGACCTTTATCTTTATCTCCATTTGATTCCCGGCTGTGAATTAGCTTTCTACTGTAATATTTCCTGGTGGATTACGGTGCGTTTTTTTTTTTTAGCTCTCTGCTTTCCTGCTGTGATATCAGATGTTCACTTCCAGTATTTCTAACCACATGTCAAAAACTGGTTTTAAGAAGCTTTTAATGGAAGAAAACAATTAAAATAAGCTATTAAATCAACGTGTTTATTTTTAACTTTTAAAGTCAGTCTGACATGAATGCAAATTAGAATTAAACATTTTTTAAAAAAGAAAAAAAAAAGAGGAAAAGAATGTTTAATGATTCCAATATGATTGTTAATCACCCACTGTTGGGCATCAATCTTAGAAATATATTGTTTTCAGTATCTCATTACACGTTTATTTTTTTAAAAATCATGTCAAGTCATCTAATTTTCTTTCAGCATAATTGTGTATAATAATTGTAAAATATAACTGAATGACTAACTATTTGTATTAACAGCAAAGAATGAATGATGGACAATTTCCCAGACAGAACAGCGACTATTTGTATTAGCAGCAAGGGATCATGAATGATGGACATTTCTCAGACAGAACACGACATTGCATGATGACTGTCAAATGCTATGTGAATCTGTGCAGTGTACATGTATAGAACATAACGTATGTGTGCTTTTGTTTTGCTTCTTTTTTTTTTGTTATTTTCTTGGGGGGGGGGGGGGGTTGTTGGGGGATGGGGGAGTTGGTTGTTTGTTTGGGTCTTTTTTTATTCATCCAGACATGAATTTAGGGCTTAGGTGGGACTGCATTATCCCATTCTCTATCTTTAGTTTGAAAACCTTTCACCAGTGCTTAACTCCGAACCATTGTATTCACAGTTACATGTTCTTAAGATGAAACATTGTAACTTATGTTGTGCAGCAGGGCTTGTCTTTTTTTGTCTTTCAAACGCAAGGTCAGTGCTCACATTTACCGTGTATTCTACCTGATTTAATAATTACTTGAAGCAGTCATGTCATTAATATTAGAAATAGCAAGTGAAAATGAAATTATAGGAAGCTATTATTGTGGTGGAGACTGCAAAGAGCCTGACAGTAAATCAAATTACAACTGGCGTTTAAGTGACTTTTAAAGAGGATATGCAACCAGCTAATACATGTATTAACCAAGCCTGAATGAGTTTTCAAATGCACAGGGTAATCAACATGCACAAATTATATTGTACAAATATAACATTCAGTCGGGAAGCATTTATTCTTTGAAATTCAATACACTATGAATATTTATTAAATATGTGGCAGGGATGTCATTAATAAGAGACAAATACGCAATTTGCTGCATATTAACGGACATTCTAATGAAGTGTTGGCTAACACATTGCTTTGTTTCCAGTATCTCATGGATCATATTCACAGTCACCCGGTAGATTTGATTGCTTACATTTGAATAACTTGGTGCATAGAAAAATAGAATGGTTTTCCTAGACTCGTGTATAATGTATTGTAAAGTGAAACCCCTCAAAACAAGACCTTTTGTAAACTGGAATTTCCTCAAAACCGGATGTTTTTTTACAGTTCCTTTGTAATATGAGTACAGAGCATAATGTCTCTTGACTGGATTCCTTATTGAAACTCAACTTTTTACTTTGTCCCAGGGGGCGGGCTTTATCTCAGTCGGTTAAACGCTCGCCCAAGGTGCTTGCGTCGCAGGATCAGACCACCTCGGTGAATCCATTCAAATGATTTTTTTTTCTCTAATTCCAATCAATGCACCACAACTGGTCAAATGCTGTGGTATGTGCTTTCCTTTCTGTGGGAAAGTGCATATAAAAGATCCCTTGCTGCTTTAACAATGTAGCAGAAATACCTAATGCTTGACATCCAATAGCCAATGATTAATAAATCAATGTGCTCTAGTGGTGTTGTTAAACAAAACAAACTTCTTGTCCCACGAGTGTCTGGTTTAGAGGGGCTTTACTTTATATACATTCATGTAACAAATGTTTAGGATTTTTTTTTTTAAACCTGAATATTAAATTGAAATAATATATGTATGTGTGAGTAGTTTTGTTTCAAATGTAAGCAAGTTTTATTGCCATTGACTTTCTCTAATAATAGTTTTGAAGATGTGAAATGCCTTAAAAATAATCATTTGCACCACCTATTCCTAACAGTGATATTTATGTGTGTTGTATGTATTGTGTGCTAGTAACTGTAAGATATTGTGTAGTTCATACAGCGATAGAGGGATATGGACAATAGCCAAATTGGCAAGTTTAATACTTTCGCCATTGATGTCCACATGTCTGGAATTGTTTCACTGTAATGCCACAACACTTTAATTAAGCTTGGATGCCATCTAAAGTATTTTATACGGAAGTTTTGAAATTTTGGAACCTGACTAACCTATGTACCGATGCAGTAACTTATAGTTGGTGTGTTTGGAGCCATTTTAACATTAACCTTAATATGATGCACATGTACGCAATTCAAATAGAACTGAGCCTGGATGTAATGGACATACTTTTTAATACCCATTGAAATTATTGTATAGTAGAGTATTTCCCAACATTGGCCATTTTAAAACCACTGACTTTGGTTTTACTTCTTGTGTTTCATATGAATGGGGTTTTTTGGACACCCAAGATAATCAAAAATACATTATATTTGCCAAAATTAATAATTTAAGCATTAAGTTGTAAGTACTGTTTAATAGTTAAAAAACTGCAATGGGAGAAATTATTTTACACAAATAACTTGATTGGTGCCTTCAAATATATGTGGCCAAATTTTCAAAGTCTTTTTTTTTTCTTCTTTTCTTACAAACATGTAACTATATACATTTACAATACTTATAAACACCTGTGTTTAACGGGAACAGGAACTCTATTTATGTGCTCATATCCACTGAAGGTTCAGGCACGCCTATTCTGGACTTAGCGTCAGACATGGCCAGTGACTCTAACACCTGTGTTTAAGAAAAAACATGTAAGACAGTACATTTGGTCCATCATGTTTTGCTGTAGCCAGTCCAACTTGGGGGAAAAATCAATACAATACTACTTTTTCCTCTCTAATTCTTTGTCCCTTTTAATTTTTTCAACAATTAATCTGGATTTTGGCTGCTTCTTTGCACCAGTTTTACGTAAGAAGCTGTGGGCGTCTGTTCATTTATAACATGGAGCAGGATGTTTTGCCACTTCGGTGTCAGTGTTCACCATTATGAAATGATGTTGAGGAAAACACATTAAAGAGATCGATATTTCTAATACATGGCACAATGGGTTAAAATCCTTGAAGAGTAAAAGTTGCCAGACGTATCGTTAAATCTTTGTGAAAATAATGACAAATCATTTATTGTACCCATGCTTTTGTGTGTTCGTTTTCCTCTTTGTTGTGTGTTGTTTTTTTGGGGGAGAGATTATTTGCTCTCTTTTTGGGGGGTGGGGGAGAGATTTGCTCTCTTTACAACTATGTTTTCATATAAGAATGTTAAACAAACTTTTAGAGCGAAACTGATTAATTCTTCAGGCTCAGCACTTGTGTGTGCGTTACATTGTAAGCTTTAGTGTAAAGCTGTTTAGAAAACTGGGTGATATAATTCCCAAGTGCAGTACAATCTTATTAGATTGCTTTGCATTCAGGGCATAACAAGTGTGAGCCAAGCTCCCATTAAAATGCAAATTGTGATGGGCTAGAGTAATATCTTTCTGCACTGTTTGTAAACGAGGCATGATTGAAAATGATGATTCTTTATAAAGGGTCTGTGATATATTTATGTGACTAGAGCTTTAAAACAGCCATGCAATAACCATCAGGGTTTTAGTGGATGAGTTAGAGGTCACCAAAAAAATAATTTCAGATTTGGTAATAATGAGGGACTTGGCAAGTCTTAAAATTAAGATGATTTTGGAGGAAGGGGTGGGATAATGTTTAAAACAAACAAAATTCAAATCAGCAACTCCTTGTACAGGTTTCAGGAATGTGTAGTTAGTGTTATCAATGAGGAGTTAGTTAGTGGGCAGTGTTCAAAATAAGCACTTGTTCACTTGTCCATTTGTGAAAATCTGCTCGGACGAACAAAATGTACCTTGCTGGTTGTCCAGTGGACAAGTCAGAAATGTTCAATGAAGTTTCATTTTGAGCAATCAAAAACATTGCCCTTGTATTTGAATAAAACAAGATATTTATTTGGACAAGTAAAAATATTGACTGACAAGTCCATTTCTAGATGTATTTGTCTGGGGACTAGTGAAAAATGCTGCTTATTTCTGTTACTGGTGGTTCGTTTTCTTTTTCAATATTATAGATCTTATTGCAGTCTAGGAATCTAATAAAAATTAGAAATCTAATGACATTTTTCATCCACATCATAATTTTCTGCCAGACTAATTGTGCTGACAGTAGACCCATTTGGAAACCATGTCATGTGGATAGTTATAATTGGTTCAAACCCAGCCTAATCATTACTATTCATTTACATATTTATCCCAAGGTTGTACATTATCATGTTTGTTTACTATATTTATGTAAGTGTACCTTAATGTGCTACAGATGCTGAAAAGATTTGTATTATATGTAAAATTAGATAATAATATTATTGTTGAAACATGATATTGGTTGGTCTGCCCATGCAAATAATATATATGTTGCTGTTGAAGATTAAATGTATTTATTCCATCTCTGACTATATAGCAAAGATTTGTTTTGATCACAAGCTTTCAACCTACAAAACAGCGGATGGCTGAATATCTTTGATGAATTAAGTTTTTAAAAATTAATATTGTTCAAGAAAAGCATTGTTGATTCAAATACCAGATTATCAAGTTTATGTTTGTGTTGAAAATACGTCCTTAACTACTCCCATTAGTTTCAGTCCGATCCATCTTCAGTAGTTGTGCCCATTTGACCTAATCCTTTTCTATTACAACTTTGGATCGAAGTGCTTGTAAATAATGGGTGAATGCCACAAATGTCTGAAGTAAGCCCATAAAGTTAATGATACAATGTATTTGATGCACCAATGTTTTTACCGAACAATGGTGAAATGTGCTGATATTGAACTATTCCGCTGTGACGTAGATTGAAAGAATTGGATCACTTAATGTCCAGCCCATACCTTTTGAAATATTTTGTACATAAACTCTAGAATGCTGTTAAAGTTGTTACAGGCTTTTGTTTGTAAACATTTTGTTGTCTGTTGATGTTTTGTGAATAAAATACTGTTTACCCAGTATGAAAATATCCCTAGTTGTGTTTATTTTTATGTGTTGAGGATGTCGGCACTTCTCAGTGGCAGGTGAGGACAATGTTTGATACTTATATCAAGTCACGGTTCATGCAAGCTATTCTGGGTCCGCACCTTAGCTATTTTGGCTTTCTGTCCAGGTCAGGATTTATGTTAGCAATTAGTGAGAGAGAACTTTCTGTAGTAGCCTTGGAGTGAGCCTTTACAACTCTCACCAGTTTGGTGCAAGCTGGTACAGTACTTTAATATGAACCCCGTATCTATCAGCTTTGTGGTAGATGGTCACTATATCACCAAGGTCGGTCTTTTATGCTGATCTTAATATGCACAGTAATGGTCAACTGTTTGTGTTTGCTCTCTTAATATGCTTTTACCAAAGGTAATGTTTACTTTGACTTGTTTTCAGTTATTTGTTATTTTGACCTAAATGCATCTCGGCTAATGGTACTGTATTCATGCTTTTTGCATCTTAATGTTTCCTCGTTAATGGTTCTGTTAATGTTCTATTAATCTTAAAGAATTTCTGCCAACACCAGTGGTATTCTGTTTTCAATCTTAATGTAGTCTTCCTAAAGGCCATATGCTCCTGTTCTCATAATATTCTGTTCCACCAATAGTCTCATTTATGGGGTATGTTTTCTGTAAAAAAAAAAGTCATCTTCCACATGATCAACCAATGGGACCATTATCCAGTGCAAATTTGACAAGAATCACACACTGGCTATTACATATTGCGCTTCGATTTTTAAATTATTTTGAAGGTTCAATGTTTTTCAATTATGGACGTTATTGAGATGAGAGTGGTGATCAAATATCTTCATCTCAAAGATGTAACTCCCAAACGGATCAATGAAAGTATGACCGAGAAAGAAGGATGAAGTGAGCTCCGTGGTCTAGTGGATAAACTTCTGGACAATCAAGCTGACGACAGTGGTGGTTCTAATCCCATCAAAGCTGGCTCACACATTCATTCATTTTTCTCATCTATCATTCTCATTATCTTAATATAAAACACTTTCCAATTTCTCCCACAATTTGAATCTGTTTCGACCATTTCTGTCATTTTTCTCCGACTTTGTTTTCTGTGCTGTCCACAGCATCACCTACCTATCTTAACTTCCTCCAATGGTCTCTGTGTATTTTCCTGCACCCACCTGGCATCTTCGTCCTCTGCTGCTAGTAAAGCTGGTCTGACCCACAGCACTAACGATCGCCGGTAGTAGGGGTGCATAGTAGGTGGTTACAAGTGCCTCTTAACAATGCCAGAAGTAACTACTGAACACTCCCCAAAGTGGTCAGACTAAGCCCACAGCTGAAAGCTGATGGGGAATGACAGGTGTGTGGTACATATGGCCACAAGAAACCGGCACCTGTTACGGTTGGACTTGGACAGCGAAAGAAGTTGAAAGAAAGGAGGAGTTACCAGTACGGAAAAGAAATGAGATGGAATTGAAAAGGAGAGGAAGGAAAGGGTGCAGTGGGATAAGAAGAAGAAGAAGGATGAAATCTGGTCTAGATCAACCTGTGCATTGCCAAATCTGGTCTAGATCAACCTGTGCA
The DNA here is from genome assembly GCF_016097555.1 of Gigantopelta aegis. NCBI lineage: Eukaryota > Metazoa > Mollusca > Gastropoda > Neomphalida > Peltospiridae > Gigantopelta > Gigantopelta aegis. Next base: position 25,939,556 of record NC_054701.1, on the reverse strand, counting down.
TTGCCAAATCTGGTCTAGATCAACCTGTGCATTGCCAAATCTGGTCTAGATCAACCTGTGCATTGCCAAATCTGGTCTAGATCAACCTGTGCATTGCCAAATCTGGTCTAGATCAACCTGTGCATTGCCAAATTAGCCAATTGATCATTTTTATACAAAGTGGTTAAAATATTCCTTATTTGTATGAAACACATTTTAATAATTTTCGAGGAAATACTGCATATCTGAAAATTGGCTCAACCAAAACTCATTCCAGTGTGAGCCCTATGAAGGGTCTTTGTATTCAATGTTTTATTTAACAAGGAGTAGAACAAACATGGAAGAAAAATACACGTCAGGACACAAAAGTTGCATCAAATAAAGAAAATCCAAAATGTTAAAGATATGGTACTTTCTAATAGGCAAGTTAGAAATAGTAAATATATAACTTTTTGGCATATATGAGTAATGTTTCTGCATGTGTCCATAGATAATAGACTGCTGATAAAACAAACAAACTTGACAAGACTTCACATTTCAACTTTTAAAAAAAAAATTCAGGAAAACCCACAAAGATTTATAAGTTAAATTGTTAGGCAAGATGAAACAGTTTCATTATTTTGATCCAAGAAAAAGTAAAACATACTGGCTCACTCCTTTCAAAGAGATTTAAATATAGTCTTATTGATGATCTTTGTAATACAATGTATTTATTAATTTTATTTTGATCTTTAGCTTTAGTTTGGACAATTATGAAGTTAACACACAATAAGCATAGGGTCTATTTCTGTAGGCATATGCTTTGTCAGAGTTTATAAATGAAGCTGGTTATTTGGATTTATTACCCATATGGGCTCAAATATACAGGGTAATATTTTTTCGATCTCTGCACAGTGTGCAGATTGCTTCTATAGCCACTGATTGGCTGGCTTAAAAATCACGTTTGATTGGTTGCTTGTCATGGCCGGAACTTCACTTTCGTTCATATAATGTTTCCATTCATGAGTCAGATTACACATATGTTATACGATTTACTAAGGTTTACAGAAAAAAATTGACTCATTTGTTTCATAAACATGAAATGGTATATTTTCATAAATAACAGCTTTAATAGTATATAAAAATAATTGTTTTCTAATGTAACTACAGTTGTATTATTTTGTACTGTAAACATTTGGCTGTAAAAAGAACCCCGTTATGCTATGATGTCACTTACATTACGTCATGTAATTGCACGTAAGATTATATGACATAATGGCTGATGACTTTGTTGTAGACTGCAGAGGAATTTTTACATTAAAAATCAGTTAATATTGACAATGGGTACGGTAATAAAGAGAATAACCAACTTGCTACAAGGAGTTACGAATTATCTGTCCCTCGTGAATGAATGTTGTAAAATCCTCGCCAAAGGCTCGGGTTTACAACATTCATTCACTCGGGACAGATAATCCATAATTCCTTGTAGCTCATTAGTTATTCTCTAATTAAATTGTACTTGTCTAACTGAACATATTGCATTTTTGACTTTGAGTACTTTAACATACCCCTATACCACTACGGTTTCAGGCATGGCCATCCCAGGTCTGGTCTCTGGATAGCCAGTGGTCTGACCTGGGACAGATGCATTTTTGAATGTCCCTTTGAACAAACTGGTGAAAGAGATAATAAAAAAAACTCATAAAATAGGAGACGTCCAATGAAATGTTTTTTACTTTTCTCTGTAATTGTTTACCAGTCTAAGATCAAAATGAACAACAAGATGTAATTTCCTTGAAGTATTCATCTGAAAATTAATAACTTACTTTCTTGGTATGACACATCAGACCTTCCAATGTAATTCTTTTTATTACATTCGTGTTATTAATATTTGCAGCTTTGGTTCATAATAGGACTATATTATTAACAGGGTCTTTCAGTTACAGCACCTGTCACTGGCATTTGTAGTGGTCATGATCGGAAATCTAAAGGCTGGAGTCTTAATGTTTATTTTGTTTAACGACACCACTAGAGCACATTGATTTATTAATCATCAGCTATTGGATGTCAGACATTTGGTAATTTTGACATATACCCCTATAGTCTTAGAAAGGAAACCCGATATATTTTTCTTAATGCAGCAAGGGATCTTTTATATGCACTTTTCAACAGACCGGAAAATACATATCTTTGACCAGTTGTGGTGCACTGGTTGGAACAAGAAAAAACCCAGTCAGTTGAATGGATCTACCGAGGTGGTTCGGTCCTGCGACACAAGCACCTCAAGTGAGCACTCAACCGACTGAGGTAAATCCCACCACTTAGACTCAATGCCGCAAACCCTAGTTTGATCCCGTAAAAATGGACCCTAATCTGTGATGTTAAAACAGGGAAATATACTGATGGAAAGAAAAAAGAGATCACACAAATACTATCAGCAAGTAAAGACAGCAACTAAAACCCTCAACCCTTGTTGTCAGAAGTAGACCGTGTTACTGGCAGTCAGGGCAACACTACTGACATTCAGTCACTCATTACAACCCTGTGTTTAATACAGACATTACTACGCTAGTAGTGAATTAAATTTCATCTACAATACCATGTTTTTTTAAATTTCTTTCCAGCAGTATATCTTTAAAAATAGACTAGAACTCTACTCAATAACCATTACTTCCCCAGAGGCATGTACATTTTAAAACTATAAAAACTGTGTTTGTGGCATTAGAAACACCAGGATGACCAGAAACAATTTGCTTGTACGGAAATGGATAACCTAAACTGTAAAATATAAGTAATGTTTGATTTCAGTGACCATAATTGACTCTAATGGAAAAATTTGCCATAGTCATTAAAAACTAGGGTCTGTCTGTTTAAGATTGTTAGGTACTGGATTTCTATCGGCTTTGATCCAGACAAGGGAAGACCCAGGACATATTTAAGGAGGGGACCAAAAGGGCGCATGGACTAATTTCTGAAAAAGGTACTTCAATAAACGTTCTATATTCATGAAATGAACATGGTTAACAAACAGTTCACAAAAAAGGGCGCTTTAATTTTTTAGTAAGGGTGGGGGGAATGTTGACAGTATTTTGTTTTCACCTATAGTATGTAGCAATAACAGATTTCTCTACAACTTTAAAATTAATGTTTGTTTTGTTTAATGACACCACTAGAGCCCATTGATTTATTAATCGTGGACTATTGGATATGTCAAATTTATATGCACTTTTTCAAAGACAATACAGCACATGTTATGGCCTTGGGGCGGGATGTAGCCCAGTGGTAAAGCACTCGCTTAATGCACGGTCGGTTTAGGATTGATCCCGTTGGTGACCCCATTGGGCTATTTCTCGTTCCAGCTAGTGCACTGCGACTGGTGTAACAAAGGCTGTGGTATGTACTATCCTGTCTGTGGGATGGTGCATATAAAAGATCCCTTGCTGCTAATCGAAAAGAGTAGCCCATGAAGTGGCGACAGCATGTTTCCTCTCTCTCTGTATCTGTGTATACATGAAAATGCTTTTTTTTATGTGTGGTGGAATTGTTTTACCTTTTTTCCTATTATTTTTAAACCTATACAGGCAAACCTGTATATATGAATTTATGTATTTGAATTTATTTTGTGGTTACTTTGTAAAAATTTGGGGAAAATAGACATGCATTTAGGATTTTTAACAGAAGTTGCGCATAAAATTAACATGTCTTTCAGTGGCATTGATAACAAGATTTTTCACTTTATACACAGTAAAATTTAAATATGTGATAAAAAAATAGAGGCGACTAGGCCTAAATCCACTCCAGGAAAAGATGATTATTGTTTACTGTTAGATATCTGAAAGGCAAATACATGTATTATCTCTTAACTACAGCATATGCAATTGGAACAACAAGATTATATAGTATAGAAATTTATAAAAAATGGTGTCAGGAAGTTAACCATACTCTTGACATTTAATGTCGCATCACTGACTCTCAGTGCCATATTGCATCTTTGTGCTTTATGCAGATATTACAACAATAATGGTGACTGAAATTTGGTCTATAATACCAAGTCTTCCCTTATTACCGGCCTCGGTGGTGTAGTGGTTATGCCATCAGTCTTGAGGCTGGTAGGTACTGGGTTCGTATCCCTCCTGAGGCAATGGGGGATTTTTCATGCCAGTACCGGCTCCAACCCAGAGTGAGTGCACCGCTAGGCTCAATGGGTAGGTGTAAGACCACATACGGTACACTAAGTTTCACCCACTTCATGGGTGTGTCACCCAGGATTGGATGATACTGAGATAGCTCAACTGACAGCAAGTGTGGAGCATGGTCCTGTCAAGTAGTCCCATACCGAAATGGAAATACTGCAGCTTCACCATTCATCTCATCATCATCCATGTTTGTAATGTCCAAAATTAAAAAAAAAAATTAATGTCTTTGTCTCTGTATTAAATGTTTGTAGCATTGGGGTTGTTTTTTTTTGGGGGGGGGGTTTAAATAATTTTTTATTAAAAGTCGTCCTTTATTTCATTCTCTCAGTATATGATGCAATTGTGTTAATGAGAATCTCTGTTTTAAGCAAGTGAGGAGTATAAAAGTTACTGATGTCAAATTAGAACGCCTCTCATGACCCTCTTAATGCCACACATCACTGGACATCAAAGGTCAGTGAGCCACGGTAATGTAAGTTAATGAAGCAATTTGGTTCCAAATTCTGTCATTTCCTGAAGACAACCCAGGGGTTAATAGAATGTACGATGTTTATTTATAGTTAAAAACAAATAAGTCGCACGGAAACTAGTATCTTGGCTGCCATTACGGTGCACCCAGTCTTTACTGGACACCTGTAGAGTAAAACCTCTGTGTTGGTTTAGACAAGGTGCTGGATTAGATAAGAGTTGTTATAAACTAGTTTCAAGATGTATAAATTAATCTTGATCAGTCTCATCAGCTCAATGCTTCAATGATTAGACCTTTGGTGTTAAAGGTGCATTTATGGTTGCCATATTTTGTCATTTTTACATATACAGTGAAACCTGTCTAAACTGGACCACACTGGGGACCTAATATTCATCCTATATAGGCAGGATCCAATGTTTAGAGGGTCACGGAAAGTTGGCCATTTTTAACATGATTCTAGTTTGTTTAGGGGCTGATTTAGACTGCTTTCACTGTATGTGTAATAAATAGCTAAATATGAATTGATTCCACACATTCTTTGCTTAATACACTTGACAAAATTTTAAATTATAGCATACTGCTACTGGCAGAACCAGTGGGTTTGCAAAGAATTCTCAGTAAAAATGATTTTTTTATGAATTTGAAAAGCAATTTGTACAATTTGACATTTGAATAATAACTTCTTTTTGGTTATCAAGGGAACAGAAAAAGCTTGCTTCAGACAGAAAGGTTTATAAAAAAAACCCAGCCATTACAGTTCTGTTTTGTTAATTCCCTCCTTGTTAGACACATGTCAAGAAAAAAGACATTAAGATGTGAGAATAAACACGATTAAATGGAGGAGAAATTGAGGAAGAATGGAAATAAGGAAATGTTCAGCACAATTAAGGAAGAACATTTGTCAACCATTTGGTAATTGGGATATTTTTTCTAGGTTCTTGACATTACAGCAAGAGATTTGCTTCTACTTACCATATTGTCTGCATGTTACAATAAACAGAAAGGGACCTTTCATTTGAAACTTTCCTGTTAGGATAACACATACCATGACCATTGAGATACATGTACTAGAAATTAAAAATAACATACTGAGTTCACTGATAGGGATTGATCCTGCACTCTGTCACATCTTAGATGAAGCTTTAGCAGTGATCAAAATAAAATGTATTGCAGCAAAAAAAGAAAAGAAAGAAGAAAAAAAAATATATATACAACTAGAGCACATTGATTTATTAACCATCATCTATTTGGTCATTAAAATCATCAACCATTTGGTCATTTTACATAGAATCTTAGAGAGGAAACCCGCTACATTTTTTAAATTAGAAACATATTCAGGAACACTATCCACAAGAAGAAAGAAGAAACTTGGCCCATTTTGCTTGAATGCACACACCATAAAAATATATTCCAAACACAGAGATGTGTGGGAGTTTTTCCCCATCTTGTAATAAACACACACTTTTATTATTATTTCATCAGCAAAATTAGTTCCAATATTATTGAACTGGCTATTGAATTAACCAAACAGTTTTACAGGGACCAAGCTACCATTATAGGCGTCTGGAATCTGAGTCTAAAATGATGTCTGATGTGAAAGTATTGATTTAATGGTTTATCTGCTCTTCAAAAACATAATAAATGTTTTAAAGTACTGTAGCATAATCATCCTGAAATCACTGTGGGTGATGTTGGCCCGGTGTCTGTTAAAAACATGCGTTCACATTCTTATGAAAACATACATTCGAATGTGACAGAGATTGTGATATCACAAAATATCTTGTCTATAAATGGCTACTGAAATGCTAAATCATAAACAAAAACTTAACGGCCAGCTTATCATACAGGTGTCTTTGGTACGTACTGTCCTGTCTATAGTCATAACATACAATATTAGTCCCGGTCTGTCTAATATAGCAGACTTTTTTTTTTAAAGTAACTAATGTGTAGTTACATTGAAATATCCTCATGGAATAGAATGTCTCATATTCTGGGAAGAGCAAAGGGCAATCAAAAAGAGTTCTTGTATTTGTTAACTAGCTATTTGTGGCAACAAAAGATTTAATTCTTTAGGTACATATTAGAATTTTACTCCTGTTTTCTCCTGATACTATTAAGAGTTGCTTGGATCGAGTTAAGACCATTAGACATAATTTGTGGTGGACCAGCATCTGGCTTTCTGCTAGAGAGAGTTTTCAGTAAACAGAAAGCCATGCATGAAGCATGTGTTCCCTTGGAAGAATTTTTAATGGTGTTCTGGGACATTATAAATTAACTTTTCTATATCCAACTCCATGGGACTTGAGCAAAAAACCCTACAAACAAACCTAACAATCCGAAAAAACAGAAGCATTCAGGTTTCTCAGAACAAGAATCTTCACAAATACAACACATACATTTTACAGGATAACTGGAATTTTTTCTGAAAAATCTCTTGAAATTTCCTAAAACTGGGGGGATCGAAGTATAGCATGAAATTTGAAAAACATTTGTAATTGTAAAGAATTATGGTTGAAGAAACTGAATGCACCTTTAATATTCCAAGTAAGATGTTAAAGTATTATTGTAATATTTTAAAGGTCCATAACCACTATTATAAAAAACCCATCTGAGACATTGTTGAATAGAAGAACATGTACCTTTAACATATTCTACTAGTGATGTACGATGCCGACATGAAAACAGTGTCATGACAATACAAGATGGATATAAACTTGGGAAACATGTCTTAAGGGTGATTATATCTTGGACACAGTCTAGGTCATCATGTTCTGATCTCACCCGCTGGACATGGCCACTTCAAGAAGAACTAAGAATTGTTCTAGAAATTAGGCCTATCATGTGGATGGGGTAGATATTTCCTTTTAAAATACTTCCACCATTCATCCACATATAAAATAAAATATTCTCAGCCCGACCTTGCCTTGAGTAAGCTTTAATATGACCTACTAATTGCTTTTTCATTAAAAAAAAAATGTGTAAAAATAAATATCTTGTCAGAGATAGAGAGAGACAGACACATGGCGAGAAAGAGAGTTTTAGAGAGAGAGAGAGAGAGAGAGAGAGAGAGAGAGAGAGAGAGAGAGAGAGAGACAGAGACAGAGAGAAAGACAGAGAGAGACAGAGTGAGAGAGGCATAGAGAGAGAGAGATAGACAGAGGAAGAGAGAGAGAGAGAGATAGACAGAGGAAGAGAGAGAGAGAGAGAGAGAGAGAGAGAGAGAGAGAGAGAGAGAGAGAGAGAGAGAGAGAGAGACTGACCCGTATGGTGTCGTGGTTAAGCCATCTGACATAAGGCTGGTAGGTACAGGGTTCGCAGCCCAGTACTGGCTTCCACCCAGAACGAGTTTGAACAACTCATTGTCATGTCATGTCATAGGGTTTTATGTGCACATTCAGAACAAGCTGTTGTAGCGCACGCCTGTCATGGGCACAAGAGCCGGCCTTGGCCGGCTCCTCTGTCCATGACAGGAAAGGTGGGGGGGACAACTCATTGGGTAGGTGCAAGAGCACTACACCTCCTCTTTCTCACTAACCACTAACAACTAACCCACTGTCCTGGACACAGTCCAGATAGCCGAGCTGTGTGCTCAGGACAGCATGCTTCAACCGTAATTGGATATAAGCATGAAAATAAGTTAAAATGAAATGAAACAAGAGAGAGTTAGAGATACATGTATATATAGAGGCATCGAGAGAGATATATATATATATATATATAGAGGCATCAAGAGAGAGAGAGAGAGAGAGAGAGAGAGAGAGAGAGAGAGAGAGAGAGAGAGAGAGAGAGAGAGAGAGAGAGAGAGAGAGAGAGAGAGAGAGAGAAAGATAGAAAGCGAGAGAGAGACGCACACAGAGACAGACAGAGAGACAGAGACAGAGACAGAGAGAGAGAGACAGAGACAAAGACAGACAGAGATAATCACATCTTATGACGCAGCCTCAGACATACTATGTCTTGTCTTGAAGTATGCAAATAACCGTTACTAAGGATTGACAAAGATTAAAAACTGATGGTGTTATTATTAGTTTTATTTTTTACACTATCTAAGGTCTTTCTACCAACTAACTGCAGGGGTTAATAATATTACAGAATAAACAGTGTTTGGTGGCCTTTATTATATTACCAGCTACTGACTGAATTTCTGATTGTGTGCAATATATAGCTGAATTGTTATTACAAATAATATTTGACAACTAGATATGCAGATGTGTGGGTGTTGGTGTGGGCATTGGTGTGGGTGTTAGTGTGGGTGTTGGTGTGGGTGTTAGTGTGGGTGTTGGTGTGGGTGTTAGTGTGGGTGTTGGTGTGGGTGTTAGTGTGGGTGTTGGTGTGGGTGTTAGTGTGGGTGTTGGTGTGGGCATTGGTGTGGGTGTTAGTGTGGGTGTTGGTGTGGGTGTTAGTGTGGGTGTTGGTGTGGGTGTTAGTGTGGGTGTTGGTGTGGGCATTGGTGTGGGTGTTAGTGTGGGTGTGTTAGGTGTGGGTGTGTTGGTGTGGTGTTAGTGTGGTGTGGGTGTGGTGTGGGTGTTAGTGTGGGTGTTGGTGTGGGTGTTAGTGTGGGTGGTGTGGGTGTGGGGTGTGGGTGGGTTAGTGTGGGTGTTGGTGTGGGTGTTAGTGTGTGGGTGTGGGTGGTGTGGGTGTTATGTGGTGTGGTGTGTGTGTGTGTTGGTGTGGGTGTTAGGTGGGTGGGTGGGTGTTAGTGTGGGTGTTGGTGTGGGTGGGTGTTGTGGTGGGTGTTGGTGTGGGTGTTTTAGTGTGGGTGTTGGTGTGGGTGTTGGTGGTGTGGGTGTTAGTAGTGTGGGTGTTGGTGTGGGGGTGTTGGTGTGGGTGTTAGTGGGTGGGTGTGGGTGTGGGTGTTGTGTGTGGGTGTGGGTGTTAGTGTGGGTGGGTTGGTGTGGGTGTTGTGTGGGTGTTAGTGTGGGTGTTGGTGTGGGTGTTAGTGTGGGTGTTAGTGTGGGTGTTGGTGTGGGGCTAAAGGCCTCTAGTCTAAAATAACTGGTGGGTGGGAAAGCAAGGGGGGGGGGGGGAATCAGAACACAGGTATAGAGGGCCATCTTCAGCTATATAAATAAAAATAAACCTTTTTAACTGCAGACCCTAGATTTTTAATACTATGGCATACTTTTTATTGTTAATTGAAATGAAACATTATATAGATTTTATTGCTTAGTTTATCCATTTCTGTACATCCAAAATGTTTTTGTCATCAGTATTTTTAATACGACAAAATATATTTTTCATAGTTTTAAAAATACACATACCTCTGAGAAGTAACAGTTATGGAAACAAGCTCTCTCTGATTTTTAAGTGTATTTCCCCATTTCAATGTCACAGACTCTTGTTTCACTCTATTGTAACTTTACCGGCCTCGGTGGCGGCGTGGTTAGGCCATCGGTCTACAGGCTGGTAGGTACTGGGTTCGGATCCCAGTCGAGGCATGGGATTTTTAATCCAGATATCGACTCCAAACCCTGAGTGAGTGCTCCGCAAGGCTCAATGGGTAGGTGTAAACCACTTGCACCGACCAATGATCCATAACTGATTCAACAAAGGCCATGGTTTGTGCTATCCTGCCTGTGGAAAGCGCAAATAAAAGATCCCTTGCTGCTAATCGGAAAGAGTAGCCCATGTGGTGGCGACAGCGGGTTTCCTCTCAAAATCTGTGTGGTCCTTAACCATTTATGTCTGACGCCGTATAACCGTAAATAAAATGTGTCGAGTGCATCGTTAAATAAAAAATATATATAATTATTTTTTTCTATTGTAACTTTATTCAAAAGTATTACACATTTGTAGATTAACCAAACTTAGTGTCCATTTTCACGGGCTGAAACTCAGGTCTGCGACTTTAAACTATAGACAGACCGGCCTCGGTGGCGTCATGGTTAGGCCATCGGTCTACAGGCTGGTAGGTACTGGGTTCGGATCCCAGTCGAGGCATGAGATTTTTAATTCAAAAAACGACTCAAAACCCTGAGCGAATGCTCCGCAAGGCTCAATGGGTAGGTTTAAACCACTTGCACCGACCAGTGATCCATAACTGGTTCAACAAAGGCCATATTTTGTGCTATCCTGCCTGTGGGAAGCGCAAATAAAAGATCCCTTGCTGCTAATCCAAAAGAGTAGCCCATGTAGTGACGACAGTGGGTTTCCTCTCAAAATCGGTGTGGTCCTTAACCATATGATTGATGCCATATAACTGTAAATAAAATGTGTTGAGTGCATTGTTAAATAAAACATTTCTTTCTTTCTTGTCTTTAAACTATAAACAAGTACTTTTTCATTTTTTTGTGGGGGCAGTGAGCAATTACATCTGTCTCTCAGCTAGGTACGGCTAGGTCATTCTAACCTTGCAGTTACATACAAGTCACAAATAGCAAAACCAAAAAATAATGAAAAACACAATTCGTAATTCAATAAAACAGCCAACAGCAAACCACCGTGTCTTGGCAATTACACACACATACATGTGGAATAAATGAAATTTATGTCTAAATAACGAATTATCTGTCAAAGTGTCTTACAGACCGACTTCTTGGAGTAGACCGCCACTGCTAATTAAAATATTTATGACCGTCTGATGTTTCAGTTTAACCGATGGATCCGCCAAGTGGGCACGACACTCGTGCTGCACGTCTAGAAGATGCAAGGGATGAAGTACACCCCTGGGCAAGTGGACAAACCTGTGAAATGTCGTCAGTCCATATGGAGGTGTCACTACCCCAAAGATAGGATGGAAGGAAGGAAATGTTTTATTTAACGACGCCATCAACACATTTTATTTATGGCGTCGGACATATGATTAAGGACCACACAGATATTGAGGGAGGAAACCTGCTGTCGACACTTCATAAGCTATTTTCGATTAGCAGCAAAGGATCTTTTACATTCAGCATCCCATAGACAGCCTTTGATGTACCAGTCGTGGTACACTGGCTGGAGCGAGAAATAGCCCAATGGGCCCACTGATGGGGATTGATCCCAAACCGGCCGCACATCAAGTGAGCACTTTTCCACTGGGCAAAAAATAAAGAAAAATAAAGACCTGTTTAACTGTTGGTAAAATACTCATCCTCTGAGATCTATAGATAGTCATGCGTGTGTATATAAAAAATATGACATTTGAAATCCACAGCATCATACAATTTTAACCAACATGAGGTAATGGATTTGACAACAGTAACTTAATGTAAGCTATATATAGTGGCTTGTTATGAGGTAAGGCAGGAATAAAAGCATATATAACAGGATCATGTTTAAACCTATAGTCCGTCCCACAGGAAATGCCTTTTTTCATACTATGAAATTTAATACAAGTTATTTATTTCTGAGCCAATTGTTTTCTAAATTGCACACAAATATAGTATTTTGTTGTTATTTCCAAAACACTTACTTTTCTTCTTACGTCAAACGAAACTGAAAATATTTACAAAAAAGAAAGAAAAATAAAGACCTGTTTAAGATGCATTAATATACAAATCCACAGGTGCACCTATGAACCAAGTTTCATTAGTCTAGAACTTATAATTCTCGGACTTGTTCAGAATACAACCATGAACTTTCATGTGTTATAAAAGTGAGCAGTCTTTTTATTAGTATTTAACAGCAGCAGAATGGAGATACAATCAGCTGAGGATTTCCAAATAAACTGTATTGAATTTCATACTGTCTGGCTTTTAAAGTGAATTTCTTTGCATGTTCTTTTTAACTGTTGGTAAATGACAGCATACAATGTCAATAAAGATTTTTCATCAAATTAATTTTCAGTCAGTCTCTCAAATAAAGATTTTTCATCAAATTAATTTGGACGTCAAACATATGGTCATTCTGACATATTTCTTTAAAGGAAACACGCTGCCACCACATAGGCTACTCTTTCCGATATGCAGCAAGGGGTCTTTTATATGCACTTTCCCACAGAAAGGACAGCACATACCACGGCCTTTGATGAATCAGTTGTGGACCACTGGTTGGAACGGAAAATAGCCCAAACTGCAAATCAGTCTATTGAGTGAATTAGTCACTTGCCTGAAAACTTCAGTCATTTTACACATGGACTGATTTTAAACATTGACTGTAACATATACACATATCAATTCATACTGGCTACAGAAATGTCCTTATTGTATGACATGACATCGAATGGATACAAGTTAATTAAAAGTCGCTGTCTAGCTCTATAGTTACAAAGTGAACAGTTTGAGCACTCAAAGAGAAGAGAGTCAAAGAGAAATCCAGATGGTGCTTTTGTTTCTGATGTATGCACCGTCAGACAGGCGATGATATTGAGTGTGAGTGATGATACCTGAGTGTGAGCGATGATATTTAGTGTGAGCGATGATACTGAGTGTGAGCGATGATACTGAGTGTGAGCGATGATATTTAGTGTGAGCGATGATACTGAGTGTGAGCGATGATACCTGAGTGTGAGCGATGATATTGAGTGTGAGCGACGATACTGAGTGTGAGCGATGATACCTGAGTGTGAGCGTGATAGCCTATAAACAAGAATTAAAATGGCTCCACACAGTATAAACAATATCTTAAAGGGACATTCCTGAGTTTTATGCAATTTTTAAGATGTTATCGACTAACAGAGACTTTTTAACGATTGTAATTACATATCAAAATATTTTTTTCTGCATATATTATTAGTGGCTGTATATTAAACATGTTTCTGATTGTTCGAATATTTGTACTAAGTTAAATTTCATTTTACATCTGTATTTTCTAAAATAATTTTTTTTCATACATACAAAATTATTTGAAGACAAAATCCAGATTGGGCTTCTTACAAATATTAAGATGACCAGAAATACATTGAATATACAGACAATGATATTCTAAACAAGAAAATATATTTAATATGTAAGTTTAATCATAGAAATATTTTATTACTTGGAAACATCTTAAAATGCAGCAAACTCAGGAATGTCCCTTTAATGGCTTTGTCTGGTAGTTCTACAAACAATCTTGTTTCTGAAATACCGCATTCAGTTACAACAACTTAATATGTGAAAAAAAGTGTTTTATTTTTGTTCCATGAAAACGTAACCACAGCTCATAAAAATTCAATAATACAAGTGAAACAAAATACTCATCCTCTGAGATCTATAGATAGTCATGCGCGCGTATATAAAAAATATGACATTTGAAATCCACAGCATCATACAATTTTAACCAACATGAGGTAATGGATTTGACAACAGTAACTTAATGTAAGCTATATAAAAGGCAGGAATAAAAGCATATATAACAGGATCATGTTTAAACCTATAGTCCGTCCCACAGGAAATGCCTTTTTTCATACTATGAAATTTAATACAAGTTATTTATTTCTGAGCCAATTGTTTTCTAAATTGCACACAAATATAGTATTTTGTTGTTATTTCCAAAACACTTACTTTTCTTCTTACGTCAAACGAAACTGAAAATATTTACAAAATTCATTTTTATAGAATGATGGGATGGATTATAGATATTTTTTGTTTCTGTTAGGACTTACGTACATTATATACGAAAGTATTGTGGTCACAGCTGGTTACTTTTATGTTCATTAATGAGACATGACACAGATTAAAGTTGTGATAAGGGTTGTTTTTTGCATCAAATCAATTTCCATTGCTAACAAGTTAACATTTCAAATTAAAACTGCTACAAGCAGTATAACAACACATAACATTAACAACACATATATTAAAAAACATGACACATTGCCGTTAATCTTCCTGTAAGAAAACAGTTGAAAAGCATGACATTTAAGAGACTTGAAAATAATGTTTTCATCACTACCCCCGATAATTAAATATCATTTTTGCACTGTACTGGTTTCAACCTCTAGCAAAATTATACAAAATAAAAGTATATTAATCTAGTGGGCATTGATAATAGTGCAAAATTTATTTAATAATCAGTGTTGCTTATTACTACCAATCAGAACTGCAGCTGCATTCACTTCATAAATATTCCAAGCTGCACCTTGAACTTAGTACAGTGCAACCTAACTAGCATCTCCAACAGAAACAGAAAATGGTGAGTTTGTGTGGGACTTTCTATGTTTGAGACAACCAATGTAATCGCACATTATAGCAATTGTTAACAATGTGTCTAAGAGGATAGGGGATGTCAAGAAAATGTCACATGAGATCAGAACAAAAGTTAAAGTTTGTTTTGTTTAACAACATCACTAGAGCAGATTGATTTATTAATCATCGGATATGAATGTCAAACATTTGGTAATTTTGACATCTAGTCTTAGAGAGGAAACCCACTATATTTTTCCATTAGTAGTAAGAGATATTTTTATATGTACCATCCCATAGTCAGGACAGCATATATCATGGCCTTTGATATACCAGTTATGGTGCACTGGTTGGAATAAGAAATAGACAGACTACACTTTACCACTGGGCTGTCCCACGAAAACAGGACTCACTAGATCAAAACAGGACTCACTAGACTGGTTTATGTGCTTCAAGTTAAACTGGATGGCCATGGGAAAACCAGTCAAATCGTTAAAAATTGTCAGCATTTAGCGCTGTCACTAATGTCCTTTTCTGTACTTTGCAAATTGGTGACAGGTTTCCACCAAAAACATCTAATCAGAATTAAATATCATCTTACTCCCCACCCATCCGCCCACCGACCTTGTTTCCATTAGTGGATCTGATAAAAGTCAATGTCCAGATGACCTTTCACTGTGATGTCACATCTTGTCAGAATAAGCATATCTAGTTAGTATACTATATCTCATGAATTAGTAACAGTGATACTTTGGAGTGCAGTTAAACCATTTTAAGCCACAACGTCTGGCAATATGATGTCCGACAATATGTTTAATTTTGTTTGGCAACATCATCATAATGCAGGACTACCAACTTTGAATTAAATTGAAAATGATGTGGCTCCTGGTAAGTATAGAGATAACCTTGACAGTTGCGATGGTCTTTGTTGGGTGTACCAATCTCCAGAACACTCCCATATTGACACTTGAGCTAGAAAGTTTCACATCAGATGGACATTCTGAAGCCTAAAGCCATGTGAACTGCAAGAGGCTTGATGCAAATTTAATACGTTCATTAAATTCTCACTAAAAGAACATTAGAAAATAAACTTGAATCTGAAAGCATTTTATCTGCTGTTTACAAAGACAAAGGTTTTCAGATAAAAATAATCATAATTAGAGCATTTTTAAAAATGTGAATACTGCCAATACTCGTATACCTTTTTGTAGAATTTTTTTTCAGGACCTTCATACAGACTACAATAAAGCTCTAGGTTGTAGTGTAAGATTGCTCACATATCATGGCTCATTATAAAAAAAAAAAAGAGAAGAAAATAGGAGCTAATACATATTAGTGGCAGTTTGACAGATTTTAATTACCGGGATGAAATTACCTGACATCACATGCTATCAGCCCTCCAGACTTGGGGATATCATGAAACACAGCAACACGTGTGCTTGTCTTCACAATTATACCAAGCCTCGACGCTGGCCTAATTAGGACAGCCCTAAATGAGCAGGAACCTGGAATAACATGCCTCAAGCCTAAAACCATCTTGTGTACTGATTTTAACACCATTGTCAGATGTAGTATGGTATTAACGCTAATGATGATCATGCCAAATACACATGCATATCTTTATTAAGTCCTTTTTAACATGCCATGCATAAATTTATTAACATTTTGGTATAAACAACAGGGCCCCGTTCCATGAAGCGATCTATGTACTACTCTGTCTGTGGGATGGTGCATATAAAAGATCCCTTGCTGCTGATCGAAAAGAGTAGCCTGTGAAGTGGCAACAGTAGGTTTTCTCTCTCATTATCTGTGTGGTACTTAACCATATGTTTGACGCCATATAACTGTAAATAAAATGTGTTGAGTGCGTTGTTAAATAAAACACTTCTTTCTTTCTCCCAACATATTGTAACTGACTGTTCAACAAAGACTGACGGGATAAATAATTGGACAAATCTGATTATAATGAATCAATAAACTGAAAACCCAACTAACACAGGCATTAACGATGTACAAGGGTGGTCAGGATTTAGCCTGAGGTGCATGGGACATAGGATCGAACCTCCTCAGTGGACCTATTGGGGTTTTCCCCATCTGAACTGGTGACCTACAACTGGTAGGCCTACATCAAAGCCCATGGTATGTGATGACCTGTCTGTGGAGAAAATGCATATAAAATATGTCATGCTGCTAATGGAAGATTATATGTCAGAATTACCAAGTTTTAGTCATGCAATAGTTGATGATTAATTAATCAATGTGCTCTGGTCTTGTTGTTAAGCAAACTTTAAACTTTAAAGATGCACAGAAACCTAGTCTCTCTAGTATAGATAAACTAATGTCATGGATTATAAAGAGTTAATATTCTCCCATCCCTAGCTATGCAAGACAGACCCATTCCATGATGTCAGCCCATACGGAATAAATCTGTCTTGCATAGGCTATGACGTCATTGCGTTTAACATGGGGAGTATTACTTCGTTGGTAATATATGACATCAAATGCAAGTTGGTTAGTTTTAGATTGTTATTTTGTTATTAAAACCTTAATTGTGAAAGCTTCTTGTTAATTTGTAGTGTTAAATTATATTTAACACATGAAACAGACGTGACAAATATGATAGTGTAGTTTATTTGTGATAAAAGATCAAATAAAGAAGTTACTTTTTCAGCCATCTTTGTTTGTGTAAAATAATGGTTTATTTATTGAATTAATGGGTGAAAAGGACTCCATCATATGTGGCCATGTGGGATAAACAAAAGTACACCCAAGGTGGTGAAAGTTTCGACCATGTGACTTGGCAAGCCTTGTCCTGGGTAGAAACTTTCACCATGTGACTTGGCAAGCCTTGTCCTGGGTAGAAACTTTCACCATGTGACTTGGCAAGCCTTGTCCTGGGTAGAAATTTCGACCATGTGACTTGGCAAGCCTTGTCCTGGGTAGAAACTTTCACCATGTGACTTGGCAAGACTTGTCCTGGGTAGAAACGTTCACCATGTGACTTGGCAAGCCTTGTCCTGGGTAGAAACTTTCACCATGTGACTTGGCAAGCCTTGTCCTGGGTAGAAACGTTCACCATGTGACTTGGCAAGCCTTGTCCTGGGTAGAAACTTTCACCATGTGACTTTGCAAGCCTTGTCCTGGGTAGAAACTTTCACCATGTGACTTGGCAAGCCTTGTCCTGGGTAGAAATTTCGACCATGTGACTTGGCAAGCCTTGTCCTGGGTAGAAATTTCGACCATGTGACTTGGCAAGCCTTGTCCTGGGTAGAAATTTCGACCATGTGACTTGGCAAGCCTTGTCCTGGGTAGAAATTTCGACCATGTGACTTGGCAAGCCTTGTCCTGGGTAGAAACTTTCACCATGTGACTTGGCAAGCCTTGTCCTGGGTAGAAATTTCGACCATGTGACTTGGCAAGCCTTGTCCTGGGTAGAAATTTCGACCATGTGACTCGGCAAGCCTTGTCCTGGGTAGAAACTTTCACCACCTCGGGTGTACTTTTTCTATCCCACATGATCACATATGATAGAGTCTATTATTTAATACCATCAACATAACATATAAAAAGGCACAATTTCAGATACTGGTAACATAATGTGACACAGTACAGTGAAACCTCTCAAGACCGGACCCTCTGTAAATCTCTCAAAAACCGGACAGAACTTAACCTCTGTAAATGGGATCCCTCTTATAACCAGACATTTGTATTGGTTCCAAGGGTGTCCAGTTTGGAGTGGTTTCACTGTAGTTATAATACTGCTAGCATATCACCGAATACGACCAGAGAGTAACTGCACATACCACTAGTATCAAATGACAAGCAGAGGCTTAATAAACAGAAATGTGAGACCAGAGATAATAAACATAACAATACACTTGTTACACAGCTCTAACCACTGATTAACCCACTGTCCTGGACAGACTGCCCATATAACTGAGGTGTGTTGTACCCAGGACAGCGTGCTTGAACCTTAATTGGATATAAAACACGAAAATAAGTTGAAATGAAAATGAATGAAATTACACATTATGATGGTTATGTGATGATGATGATGATGATGATGATGATGATGTATTTCAATGCTTATAATTATTATAATTATCTAATTAATATTCAAACACAATGCTCTCAGTTACCTGGGCTATCTAGAATGGAATGAATAGATGGATGAATAAATAAATAAATGAAAGAATTAATGAATGAACAAATGAATGAATGTTTAGTGACACCCCAGCACAAACACAAACATCAACCAGTGGGTGTCAAAGAGAGGAGGTGTACACTTGATATGGTTTGGAACCATTATAGGGACTCTCCTGAGTTAGCAGCCATTGTAACATGCTTACAACTAATTAACAGAGCCATTTTGATGTCTAAAATTACATATTAGAGATATTTTCTTTTTACACACCCGTTGGTGAGAACATCATTCTTTATTTTTGATAACACACACTTGTTTACACATGTACGTGTGTTAACAATTTCAAAACAAATGACTGGCTGCTTGTAGGTGATGACCAGGTCACCAATGCCATACATCCAATGAAAAAAAAGCATGATCAAAGTCAATTACACTGTGATGTATAGTTAACCTGATGCATAACTTAGCTACAAGTGCAAAGGCTATAAATAACTTTTAGTTAAAAAGATGTTAAAATTTTATTGAAACCTATTTTATAAGAATATGTAAGAAATAGAATAATACATCCGTGTCTGTTAGATACTATTTATCTTACAACTCGTTGTTTGAAAACGTATCAAACTTGCTTTCGACAGTTAGATACATTTTAAAACTACTACTAACAGTCACTCCATGTATTATTCTCAATTTATTCAGAATATAATCAGGGTGTTTGTTGTTGTCTTATTTTTTGTAGTAGCCCAAACTGGTTTTTACCTCCCAAAAACTTCGTACCTATGAAAAAAACCCCAAAAACACGACGAAGTAAAATGAAAAATGTCTGTTACAAACCTTAACATACATGTATGACTGTGAGCACATTGGATTACTAGACACTGGTATTCTAAACAAGAGAATGTATTTAATATGTAAGGCTAGTAGCCATAAAGGATCTGCTAGTTGAAGCATCTTACTAAGGCTATATACTCAGGACAGTCTCTTTATTACTTGCATATAGTCTTCACCATGAACACACTTACGGTGAATTGAACATCACTCACTTGAAATGGTGATCAGTCAGGTTAAGTTTCAAACCAAATTTATTAAACATTTTACTGTAAGGCGATCAATTTGCCGTTCTTCTGACTTGAACTTTTTCACATGCTACTATACCTGTAAGGTTTCAGGCATGTCCATCCCGGAACCGGTCTCTGGATAGCCACGGACTTGACCCAGGACAGAGCCATTCAACTAAAACTCCAGAGAATAAATCCCTTGCCTTTCCTGGTGAAGACGTTTGTGTGTGTATGATAAACACCTGTAACTAGGTATTTATAGTACCACGGTCAGTAATGGTGATTAGGAAATTCTTGATGCTAACTAATGATTCAGCCTTTAAGCCATGTCCTCGATTAACTAACATACAAAATAATTGCTTACTTAAAGGGACTATTCTGAGTTTATATCCATTAAAATAGACTGTGGATTCAAACAGTCACTTGTAATACATCTGGGCAATAAAACCATATTAAATATATACTACACATTATATATATATATATATATATATATATATATATATATATATATATATATATATATATATATATATATATATACACACACACACACACAGTAGAATCTCGTTGGGTCGAACTTGTCAGGGTCGAATACACTGCAATGCTCGAACCAGAAATGAAGTCCCAAGTTACATTTATACATTGTTGACCGAATCGTTAGGTCGAACTACCCGATGGGTCAAACACATTCTTGAGCATCGAGCCAATGGGATTTGAGCCAACGTGATTCAACTGTATTCATATTCTGGTTTTTACTAAGTACGTACATGTACATGTAATTTAAATATTTCACTAGGGATATACCAATTATATGTCATGATAAAACATTTGTGTAACATGTCATCAATAAGACTATGCAGTTTGAGTTTTTCATACATTATCAAAGTAATGCATGACTATAATTATATAGGTCATCCATCGAACACAATAAATACAGTTGCTTTACTTGATATATTTTTCAAAATATCCCTAGCGACAGTTTCATATAATTGAACAAGACTGCGTTTTACAAACACACGCTACAATGGCTACAAACTCAGAAGTGGTCTTTTAAGTAATGACAGTATCAAATAAATAACTACACTGTAAAACCGTAGCATGAATGGCAAAAATTAAATAAGAAGGCATCAAACATAATTATGAGATCCACTGATCAAAAGTAACAACAATAACTAATAAATTATAAATAATTAACAAAAACTAATAAATCGGAAATCACTGACTAAAAGTAATCAATCAAACACCATGGACTAAAACTAATTGTTTGTCAATGCATCTTAAGCAACAGAAATATTCTATATTAAAATCTATTGATGCAAATTTGATAGTACACAAAATATCAACTGCTGCCATCAGTGAAATAGCCATTTTTAATGGGTATACATATAATATTCTGTAAATAGATGGTATTTCAAATGATTGTTGGATTTGTGAAATTCAATATTTAACAATAACATAACAAGACTAGATAACAACATATACACATGAAAAACTGCCACATATACAAGTAACATGTTTGGTATCATATATACAAAATATACATTATATATAAACGAACATGTCAAAATATTCAAATTACCTATGTTAAACATAGCAGGTACTTACATGTAATTATAATTATACACAATTGGTTTTTTTAAATGACATGTATATTATATAGCGGTTTTGCATGCATAAGAGACATCAACTTTGTTTACAGGTATACAAATCTCTATTAACTTTATTAATGAAGATATCAAGTCCACTGCAGTCCAATGTATCAAGCGTCATATATTAATTTTGTCACGTGACTGTTGATGTATGCCTGCACGAGTGACTGAAATATTCCTGTTTAAATAGTGAGTGGATAATTAAGTTGGGTTAATTGGCCCAGTATTTATAATGTTCAAGAAAGAGCTAAACAGGGTCAAATTTACAATGCTTAAACACCTGCGATTAAGAAACAGGTTTTATAAATTCTATTAAATATCTTACCATAAAGGCAAATTATCATAGTTTATTAAGTTGGCATATTGTTATATTTTGCTGCTTATATTTATCTGTAATACAAAGGTACAAATAAATTCACCTGACACATAATCTTTGCATATTTAACTCAAGAACATCAAAATTAGGCACCTAAAATGGTGATCAATCTTTCATTTACACCTACAAGTACATGTATATCCCACAGTTCCCAAACCAATGTCTACAATTCGGTTCAATGTCGGTCAACTAGATACCCAGGGAAAGCCATTGTTGCTTGAAAATAAACGAAAACAGCCTTGCTGACAGATTAATAGCAATCATGGCCTCGGTCTATAGTTGCTGGCATGGTCAGTTCCAAAATAGCACAAATGAATAGACCTTTAAATGATCACACCAATGAAAAACATGTTTATGAGAAGCTGTCATCAACAATTACAATCAATGTAACAATGAGGCTGATTGGAGGGATGAAACAAATTGGCATTTAATTATTATGCTATAGTCTTGATTTCCTGATTTCTATTACATTATTGCAGATCAGTAGTTAATATTGAATTTGCTAGAAAGCTTTAGGCTAAACAAAATTCTGCAGTTATGGAATGTTTATTTTATTTTAACTTACTGAAACATTTTATATTGTTACTTTTTTGTTGTAATATAGATGACTGTGCATATATAAACTTTCACAAACTACATTTATTGTTTTATCTTAAAAACACAACTAAGCTCTATAATCTTCTTATCTACCAATAACTGTGTGTATTTTGTTTTTAGTATTGGTTGATAATATAATTCATTTTAAAAGATGCAGCAGGCAGAAATAATAGGCTTCAAGCTGTGTGCCTCAAGTTGTTAAGCCTGTAGTCCATTTGCGTCAAAAGAGAAGTGATGAACCGACATGGAACTATATACATGCACTATCTATATAACACTATCACTTAGATCAAACTATAGGTAATTACACCTAATTGTTACAATAATCGATATGCAGTACAGAGGCTAATGGCAGAACAGCATGTGCAATTGCTTTATTCTGGCTGTTCCAGCAGTTACCTTCACCCCTATACTGTATCAATAGAGATTTAAACCTATGCATTTTGATGGCAATTTGTTAGGAAACATTTAAAAAACAATTTTACATTAAAATTAAAACAGTTTAATAAAATGAGAGTTACTATGGGTTTAAAACTTAATTACATGTCTTTATACAAGTTTCTTTATAGAGTTATATGCAAATTCAGGCAAATGGACTATAGTGATTATCATAAAAAGGTGCAAGTATGAAAGAAATTATGACAAATTTGAAGTAAGTGATAACAAGTTTGGAACATTTCATTTCATTTATAGTTATTTTTGTACTTATATCCAATTAAGATTCAAGCACGCTGTCCTGGGCACACACCTCAGCTGTCTGATCTGTCTGTCCATGACAGTGGGTTAGTGATTTGTGATTAATGAGAGAAAAGTTCATGTAGTGGTCTTACACCAACCCACTGAGTCCTTAAACTCGTACTGGATGGGAGCCAATACCGGGATGTGAACCCAATACCCACCAGCCGTATGTCCAATGGCTTAACCACATCACCACCGAGGCCAGTAGTTTGGAACAAGGGATGACAAGTGGCGTCTATAGTAATAAAACAGCAAACCATCAAATCGTCTGAGTGTGACACAAGGTGATCACAGCCAATTATTACAACAACAAAATGCTTCCATTAAAACATAATCTTTATCTGCCTGATGTGCACGTAACAAGCCATAAAAGATTGTATTTAATGTAGAACATCCATTTCCATATTATATGGACTTTTGATATATGTTACCATTAGACTGGCCAATAATAAGTAACAATCCATAAAACATATTTTTTAATGCGGAATACCCATTTCCATATTTTATGGACATATATGTTCCCATTAGCTAGGCCAATAAGTATTCACAATAACACAGCTAACCTTAAATATTTAGAAAAATCACTTGAAATTGTCTGTCATGGTGAGGGGCTCAGATTTATATGGTTCTAACAATTCTTAGAATTGGTGAGGAAGGCTGAGAGATGACTTTAATATCACTCTGATATATTGGTGAAAAATCCTCGGGGTAATATATAGAAAGCTTGAATCCTATGACTACAATACTGGAAGAGTATATAAATGAAGACCAGCCTCGGCGGTGTCGTGGTTAAGCCATCGGACATAAGGCTGGTAGGTACAGGGTGTACAGCCTGGTACCAGCTCCCATCCAGAGCGAGTTTTATTGACTCAATGGGTAGGTGTAAGACCACTACACCCTCTTCTCTCTCACTAACCAACTAACAAACTAACAACTAACTCACTGTCCTGAACAAGTAGCCCAGATAGCTGAGGTGTGTGCCCAGGACAGTGTGCTTGAACCTTAATTGGATATAAGCACGGAAATAAGTTGAAATGAATGAATTAATATAAATGTACTACTAGTCTTTTTTGTAAAGAAAAAAAAAGAGAAAAAAAAACAAAAAGAAAGAAAAAAAGACACGACACATTAAAAGCAACTTAAGAATGTCCTCAATTCTGCAGTGTACCCCCCACCCCCGAAAGAATACTGTATATTTACACCTTGGCAATTTATTAGACATTTTTTAATATATATATACTTATAGTAAAACAACAATATATTTCTAAAGATAACAAATAAGCTTTATTTTTAAAGTTAAACAAATTAACTTAATCAATTGTTTTGAGTGGCTCCAGATTACAGACTTGTGCATACGTAATTATTGTTAATGGAGCAGTCAAAGTAACAAAAGCGTAAGGTTCGGCTATTTTAGTTTTAGGAATCAATATTTAATGACTCGAGACATTTGACAGGTTTTCTTTTCAGATCCAAGATTAAAAAAAAAAAAAAAAAAAAAAATATACATTAGTTTACGCATTTGAGGACTGAACACAATGCATGTTATTGATTTTACAAAAGAAAACTATTTTTATGCTACTCACAACTTAAATACATTTTTAAACAGGTATTACGGTAAATATGCAAAATTAGAGTAAGGATGACAACATAACATATTTCTGTTCTTATAGTCAGGGTTATTTAGGTTCAAGCATGCTATAATGGGCGACCAACTCAGCAATCAATGAGAGAGAAAACCCATTGTTACCACACAGGGTACTTTTACCGAGTAATACCAAGAGATATTTAGTATGCACCTTTCCACTGACAGACTAGGACAGCACATACCACAGACTTTGATACGCCAGTTATGGTGCACTGGTTAATACCTCCCAAATTAATCTAGAACCAGTTGTAGCTGCTACCGAGACACAAATCCCAAATGTACAGTGTGAAGCCAAATGACATGTACATTATTCTGTTACGGAAAGAAAGAAAGAAATGTTTTATTTAACGACGCACTCAACACATTTTATTTACAGTTATATGGCGTCAGACATATGGTTAAGGACCACCCAGATTTTGAGAGGAAACCCGCTGTCACCACTACATGGGCTACTCTTTCCGATTAGCAGCAAGGGATCTTTTATTTGCGCTTCCCACAGGCAGGATAGCACAAACCATGGCCTTTGTTGAACCAGTTATGGATCACTGGTCGGTGCAAGTGGTTTACATCTACATGTTGAGCCTTGCGGAGCACTCACTCAGGGTTTGGAGTCGGTATCTGGATTAAAAATCCTATGCCTCGACTGGGATCCGAACCCAGTATCTACCAGCCTGTAGACCGATGGCCTAACCACTACGCCACCGAGGCCGGTTATTCTGTTACAGGTGCAGACCCTAGTTTCAGACCATGAAAATGGACACTAAGTTTAGTCAATCTACAAACCTGCAGCACACACATTTGAATAAGGTTATAACAGAGAGAAGCTAAAGTCTGTGATGTTTAAACGGGGAAATACAGTCTAAAATAACTAGAGCTTGTCTCGATAACCATTACTTGTTAGACAAAATTGCTCCAGACAGTGCACCACGACTGGAACATCAAAGGCCGTGGTATGTGTTATCCTGTCTATGGGATGGTGCATATAAAAGATTCCTTGCTGCTAATCGAAAAGAGTAGCCCATGAAGTGGCGACAGCAGGTTTCCTCTCTCAGTATCTGTGTCATCCTTAACCATATGTCCGACACCATATAACCGTAAATAAAATGTGTTATTTAGACACACTGGCCCACAGTATCAGATACATGTAGTTAACTGTATTTTTGACAGTCAAACCCACAGTACTGACATTCCATCCAACATTACACATTAGCTTTTCTGCCAGAAAATAATTCTAGGGTACATAATGAAATCAAAACAGATCATATGTCCCCATACTAGGTGGTCACGGGTTTGAAATCTTTTGAAATTGAACACTGCATTTCAGGTACTTTGACAAATTTTAAACAGCAGTTTATTTAATATAATATGTCTAAAACAAATTTAAAATGTATCCAGTAATTTCCATGATTTTAGGATATGCAATTTTATCCTTCATACCCTCTTACAGAAACCCTGCACATCTGTATTTCATACAGACATAACTACTCTAGCAGTGAATTAAATCTTGTCTCAGATACATGTACCTCGTGTTCTAATATTTGTTTCCATCAGTATACATGTATTAAATATCTATGGCTATCTCAGTGCTCGGTCACTTTTTTAAAATTAATTTACTGGTAAAGTGAATATTAATGAGGATGAAGAAATGATGCCTGATCCCCCCAAAAAAAGAAAATATAATCTTGTCATTTTTCTTTTTAAGGAGCCGATCGTGTTACAATGTTTATTATCAGATGAAATCAACTGGACCCGGTAACACAAAGCACTCGTAAGAAAAACTTTCATCAGACGTACACCACACATTATGTCTGACGTAAGTGTTACTACTGCTTTGTGTTACCGGGCCCTGGTTTTTAAATGTGTGTCATCTTGACTTAAGTCTTAACAACTAGGAGCTTATAATCTCATGTTTTTTCTTTTTTCACAATTCGGCACAAATTCTTTAGCAGTTCAATAACAGAGAAAATAAAAATGCTGTTGATGTCATCATGTGCTTTGTTTCCGTGGCAACTGGCAAGTAGTTCAGGTGAGTGAAGTGGCAGCCGAAATCAATCTATCAGTTACTACTCCCGAACCTCAGTACATACAAGTACATTGCTTGGTTTCACTGCAGTGTTCTGTGAGGAGATTGTGAAGGCTAATTTGGCACATTTCCGCAAGAAGCGAGACTAACTCAACAAACACAAGAACATGCTGCCTTGAAAATATTGAAAATATCTCCAACACATCTGTACACTCCAGCATTCATCTGTAAATAGAAAACAAATATGGATACAGTGGGATCATTGTAATTGGCTATACAGACAGACCAGTGTTACGTAGCCACTTTTTTTCCATTTCAACTTATTTCCGTGCTAATATCCAATTAAGGTTCAAGCATGCTGTCCTGGGCACACACCTCAGCTATCTGGGCTGTCTATCCACGACAGTGGGTTAGTTGTTAGTTGTTAGTGAGAGAGTAGAGGGTGTAGTGGTCTTACATCTACCGAATGAGTTGTTAAAACTTGCTTTGGTTGAGAGCCGGTACCGGGGTGCGAACCCAGTACCTATCAGTCTTAAGTCCGATGGCTTAACCACAACACCACCGAGGCCGGCAAGTAGCCACCTTAGAGCCTTGATTTGATTTTAAGGTGTTGGATATAGCTCAGTGGTAGAGCAGCTCGATTGAAGTGTGATGAGTCATGTGATCGACTGAACTTGAATGATATACTGGTTTTTCTCTTAACCAAACTGGTGCCTTCTGACTGGTATATCAAAGGCTGTGGTATATACTGTCCTGTCTATTGAAATCTTAAAAAGCTAAACATTACTTTGTTTAATGACACGACTAGACCACATTGATTATTAATTATTAGCTATTGGTTGTCAAACATTTAATAATTTAGACATGCACATAGTCTTGAAAGGAAACCCACTATGTTTTTCCTTTAGTTGCATGCCCTTTCCCACAGACAGGACAGCACATAATATGGTCTTTGATGTACCAGTCATTAGACACTGGTTAAAACGGGCAAAGAGGACATTCGTTACCATGGCCTTGATATACCAACCAGCCTTGGTGGCGTCATGGTTAGGCCATCGGTCTACAGGCTGGTAGGTACTGGGTTCGGATCCCAGTCGAGGCATGGGATTTTTAATCCAGATACCGACTCCAAACCCTGAGTGAGTGCTCCGCAAGGCTCAGTGGGTAGGTGTAAACCACTTGCACCGACTAGTGATCCATAACTGGTTCAACAAAGGCCATGATTTGTGCTATCCTTCCTGTGGGAAGTGCAAATAAAAGATCCCTTGCTGCCTGTCATAAAACAGTGTCAGAATGACCATATATTTGACATCCGATAGCCGATAAGATCAAACAATCAATGTGCTCTAAAACAAACAAACTTTACTTTGATATACCAGTTGTGAAGCACTGGCTGGTGTAGTAAAAAAAACCCACTGGATCCACTGACATAGTTTGAACCTATGACCCTTGCACTTCAGGCAACCACTGTACCAACTGAGCTCTAAATCCTGCCTCCTCAGTGTAGAGTGCTTTCCCAAGAAGGGATGGCTCACATGATTGATTCCACTCAATAGACTCAATTTAAAAAAAAAAAAATTCTCATCCAATTAGTACCATCTGACTGGTAAATCAATGTACTGTCCTGACTATGTAAAAAAAAAAAAAAAATATATATATATTAAAGAACTCCTGTGCTGCTTTTTGGAAGCATACAGCACATCCTGTGTTTCTCCTCTCACTTACATATGTCAAAATAATCATATGTACACAATGTACACACACAGACCTTATCGTTTAATGGGAGCTATCACTCTCACTCCCCAATACTCCCCTGAGTGTAATTTTTAACTTCTCTTAGAAAGTGAATTTAAATGTTATTAATATGGTAATATCTTAAATTAATCCTCATAATCTAAACTAGGCGTGTAATTAATCATTATCCTCAATTTATGTCATGTTAAGGTCTGCATACACTAAACAGCTATTGTTAAAAAATGTGATCAGGTGTTACTGAACAATTTGTTCTTCTTTTTGTTTTCATTTTAATTTATTTTTCTACTTATATCCAATTAAGACTCAAGGATGATACTATGGGAACACAGTCCATCTATCTGGGCTGTCCATCTGGGATAGACTTTAATAGTTAGTGTTATTTAAAGTTAATGTCTGTTTGTTAATGAGACCACTAGAACACATTAGTTTATTAATCATCAGCTACTGGTTGTGAAACATTCACTCATTCTGACATGTAGTCAAAGGAAACCTACATTGTTTTCATAAGCAGCAAGGGCTCTTTGATATGCACTTTCCTTCAGACAGGACAGCACGCATCACGGCCTATGATGTACCAGTTTTGGGGCACTGGTTCAAAGGAGGAAAAACCAAATAGTTTAATGACGATTCAAATCTCTAATGATGCCAAACACAGCAATGCAAGTATGACATTGCCATGACATTAAGTCTCAACCTCTGTCTTTAAAGTCTGATGAGCACCAGCCCTGGTCAAGACAGAATGGAAACCCACTCCCTCCAAATAGGCTATTCCCTCAAAACCAGACCCTCTGTAAAATGGATTTCCATCAAAACCAGACATTAATCACTGTCCCTTCTTAAATATCACTACACACGAGAACCTCTCTAAACCAGCTACCCCTTATAACTGGTGTTTGGCCCTTGGGTGTTCAGAGGGGTTTCACTGTAGTAACTAGAGAACAATGGATCTATAATATATTCTTACCCACAGACAGGACAACACATACCATATCCTTCGCTCTCAAATAATTTATGATAATACTACACTGGCCTCATAATTCAGGTGGGTTCTGTAAAGAGGTGTTTACTTGAACTTGTTCAACAACCAGTATATACGTAACTGCATGTGTTACTTATCAGATGATTGCTTATTTGTAATCAATCAGTTACATATGATGAGCTGGTCTGTGTCCATTCTTGGCAATATTTGATCAGTCTTGTATTTCAGAGGATTAGAAATCAATATTCTACACAACAGAGAAAGAAAGAAAGAAAAAAAGAAGAAAATAAATGAAACCTCGTCAGATTCTGCAAACCAATCTGTAGGTTAATGTCAGACTTCCAGGATTTTATGAAGATTTATGATTGTTTAAATGTAAGCCAGTAGGCATATCAAAGAAAAAGGAATGGAATGGAAAAGGGCAATGATTAAGAGGAAGCAAAAATGGAATGAACAGTTGCTTAGAATCTTTCCAGCAAATTGTTAATCAGTTCCTAGTAAGTGTCAAACATATGGTAGCAGTGATATACAGTCTGCTAGAATATGTGAGAGAGAGAGAGAGAGAGAGAGAGAGAGAGAGAGAGAGAGAGAGAGAGAGAGAGAGAGAGAGAGAGAGAGAGGGGGGAGAGGGAGAGGGAGAGAGAGAGAGAGAGAGAGAGAGAGAGAGAGAGAGAGAGAGAGAGAGAGAGAGAGAGAGAGAGAGAGAGAGAACAAAAATCTGTTCCCATGGTAAACATAAAAGTTATTTATCTTTTTTTGTCAGGAGAAGTTAAAGTTAAAGTTTGTTTTGCTTAATGACACCACTAGAGCACATTGATTAATTAATCATCGGCTATTGGATGTCAAACATCTGGTAATTCTGACACGTATTCATCAGAGGAAACCTGCTACATGTTTTCCCATTAGCAGCAAGGGATCTTTTATATGCACTTCCCACAGACAGGAAAGCATGTACCTTTGACCAGTTGTGGTGCACTGGTTGGAATGAAAACAAAATCACTTGAATGGATCCACCAAGGTGGTTTGATCCTGTGACACAAATACCTCAGGAGAGCACTGAACTGAATGAAGCCAAATCCTGCCCATCTGTCAGGAGGACAGGATAGCACATACACAGGTGGCAAAAGAATCCAAAAACACTTAATGAAAACTAGGGGATAATTAGTGAGCTTTTCATCAAAGAATTTATTAAGGT
This sequence comes from Gigantopelta aegis, assembly GCF_016097555.1. NCBI lineage: Eukaryota > Metazoa > Mollusca > Gastropoda > Neomphalida > Peltospiridae > Gigantopelta > Gigantopelta aegis. The sequence goes on along the minus strand of NC_054701.1, from coordinate 25,908,752 downwards.
TTATTTTGTTTAATGTCATCGCATGACTACATTGATTTATTAATCATTGGCAACTGGATGTCAAACAGTTGGTCATTGTGAATTACAGAGAAAACATACTATTGTTTTTCCATTAGCAGCAAGGGATCTTTTACATGCACTTTCCCATAAACAGGACAGCATATACCATGACCTTTGATATACCAGTCATGGAGTAATGGTTAGGACAAGAAAGTTCCCAATAAGAGGATAGATCTTCCATTGGGATTCGATCTTCTGAACCAAGAACTCCCGATGGGTGCTCAATGACTGCACTACATATAAATCCCCCCTCCCCCTCCTCCATCAAAGAATAAGAACAGGAACAGTTATTGGGCAACACAAAAATCACAAATTCTGGAAAAAGTCTGAGGTTTTCCATCTAGAGCAGTAAAAAGTACTTCTCTCTTTGACATAAGAGTCTACCAAGGATGATCTGTTTGTGATAATTTCGGTCAAATCATTTTACAAAAAGAAATAAAAGACTTTTATGATGGTAATGAAATGTTATTTTGTTGTTGCCCAGGAAGAAAATAACAGCTCTTGATGGCAATCTATGTATGTGACAGCAGCATGAAACAGCAGGGAAAGTCGAACAAACTTCCCGAGTTCTATTATTATAGTACTCACACCAGTGCTGGAGGCTTCGTGTCATGGCCATCATACCACGCCAACATCTCGTCAGTGAAGGCTTTGGCCAGGGATTCTCCACCATCCAGAGTGAAGCTGTCACGAGATCTCTGACCATCGGGCTCACTCGGGGTGTCCACAGGACTGTGTGAATAACAAACACAAATTAGTAAAACACTTTTTATAATAAAGTTCAGAATCAGCTTAATGCTAATTGATTAAATAAACCGTCTAGATGTTAGACCTGAAAGAGTTGTGGTAATTAAGATAGATTAGCCCACTCATCCATCTAGGCAAGCAGACAAGTGGCAGGCAAGCAAACAAGCAAGCAAGCGAGCAAGCAAGCAAGTAAACAGCAAGTGTCCATCCATCCATCCATCCATCTGTCCATTCATCCAACTACTCACCCAATGCCTAAACAAACCCACCCACCCATACCCACCCATCCATCCATCCATCCATCCATCCAACCATCCATCCATCCAACCAACCATCAATCCAATATACACACAAATGAGCAGCGTTGCTTCATCTGATAATCTAAGCAGCGATATATCATACCATTCACATGTATCCACTTTAGCCAATCTCCGATAACTTTGGTAGCTATAACGGTTCCATTTAGATAAAGATCCTCATTTCATAATCCTGAGAGAGAGACAGAGATTTAACAAGCTAAATCAGGTGATTTGCATATAATACGGTAAGCAATTACAGATCTGGGCATCTCCATTATACATGTATGATATTACAGAAGGATTTTGTTAATTCAAGAAGCTGAATCAATTCATCTCCATAACTCTTAAGGTGATCTGTGATGCTTGAGACAGCAATACATCAGACCATCCAAATGTAGGCTACTTGAGCTGATCAGTGACACTCGAGGTGGACACATCAGGTCATGTGTGTTGTCAATAATCCTCGAGGTAGGTGGATCAGCCAATCAGCAGGTACACATACTCCATCCCATCTACATGTATAACACTCGAGACACAGAGGACAACCCATTTATTACACACTGAAGGAATCTCCAGTGTCCTTAGTTACAGGCATGATAGTTGCTGGTCCACCAACAACAGCATTATGGCCAAGCAGCAAGTGGCCATCATGGGACAGTAATCGCATGGAATCAAAGTGATCATGTAGCAAGTGTCTTAGTGGTCATTTATCTTAAACAGTCACTTTTTTCCCTTTCAAAATGACATTGATGGGCACAAATTATAAAGGAAGAAACCCATGTGATAAAAACAAAAGCAAAAAGACAGGCTAAAGAAACAATACCAAACATTTGTGTAAAAAGGAAATTTCTACAATATGATAGAGTACATGGGAATACTGGACAGAAGGGCTTTTGCTGGGGGTGGGTGTGGGGGTGGGGGTGGAAGGAAGGTGTGATTAATCTTCCTTATATTGTCCATATACCCCAAACATAACATTTTGAAATGATGCCCATGTTTTCTTATGTCCAGATTACTAGTTAGTTCTAATTACAAGCAATACATGTGGTAACAGTCATGACTTGTCAAAATTTTCCATGACTGCTCAATGCAAAAATAAGATTTTTAAAACAGTTTTGTTGTTTAGATTTTCATATCTTTTTATCTTAAGTTTTATTGGGTAGTATCTGCAGACCTTTGACAGTCCCATTGTGGTACATCATGACACTATTTAACTCTCTCACATTTTATTTTTTTCTAGCAAAAACCTTACTGAAGATGAAGAAGACTGAGATAATTAAAAAACCTTAATGATTCATAAAATAGTTGTCTTGATATTCCAACAATCAAGGAAAGGCACTATAACTGGCCAAATATGAACAGATATAGTGTTAGTTATGAGTATTAGTTCTGTTCAACAAATGTCTACTTTTAAATCCTATTTAGATTGATGGTAATGTCCACCTGAGTGACAAAATTCTTAAAATCAATTTTTCTTAGTAAATTTTTAAATAATTTATTCATTCCAACCTGAATGCTCTCTTGACTAGTATACCAGTAGCCATGAAATGCACAATTGTGTTTAGGCAAAAAAAAAAAAATTGTTTGTTTCCGGTCACCCGACCGACCCTAAATTTTGCCACCGACCCTGAACTTTTTTTCTTTCTGCTGGGGTGTGGTGGGGTAGCTCACAGAGAAGTTGTGGTCGCGGATCGACAAAGCAGACAACAGAAGTTCTCAAGTAGGATAACTCTTACACGTCAGTGTGTGTGTTAAATGGAGGTTGAGGGGTGTGTGTGCGTGGGGAGGGGGGGGGGGGCAGCAGCTATGGTTTTTATACACCCCCACCCCACTTTTTGGCACCTTCTTACGCCGTGCCATGGACCCAATCACTGGCATTGTTAGAGACTGGACCCAGACTAGACATGCCTGGACGTTGAATGGATATGAGCATAACTAATTTGTTTGAAATTGGAATCATTAACACGTGCTCTTATTAGGTACCACGGTAATTGGTGACACACGAGATTGCATGACAGTACGGTAACGTGTGTGGCGATTAAACAGCTTTTATTACAAACTGCTAGATACTGTAGGCCTATAGAGGAAAATATATCGTATTATCGTAACTCCAGTCATCTCATACATTGTAGGTTTATTTTCCAAAAACAACAACGTGCGATCTCAACAAAACAATCAAAGATTTCTCGATACTACATGCACAGACTACAAGTCATCGCGTTTTTTTCCACATGCAAAGGTGAAGGTCATTTGAAGAAGACGTGGTACAATTTTCGTTGTTGGCTACTGCTTAGGCCTAGTACCCAGAATTTGTTAATATACACGGGTGTAGCCTGTAGGAAGATACCAAAAAGTGGGTGGGTGGGCACACACACGTATAAAATTAATATATAAACCATCGATGCTGCTACAAAGTACCCCCTTCCCCATTTCCTACGCCAGTGATGTAGATAGGCCTATCAACTGCTGAGCATGGGTAATAATAAATGGAATATTCAAGAATAACCACAAACATTAAACAGTTCACATTTGTTTCAGTGTTTCAGTTAATTGGGAATAAATTAATTTGGGTGATTTTAGCATGGGTCCGTTCAATAGGCTAATAAACATTAAAACTATAAGTCCGTCCCACAGGGAACGCCTTAGCCCGAGTACTCTGACTGTAATTTATGTCCAAATGTCCGTCTAGCTCTCTTACAGTCAGAGTACTCGGGCTAGGAACACCTTTTTTATTACTATGACATTTACTACAAGTTATTCATTTCTAAGCCGATTGATTCGTAAATTGCACACAAAATTAGTATTGTTTTGTTATTTCCAATACAAGTTGGACAAATCTGTGAAGTTTTTGTGCAAACATCTATTGACCAACTTGGACAAATTTGTGCAGTCATCCTCTGACAAAACTGGACAAAGCTATGAAGTTTCTGTGCAGTCATTTACTGACTTTTATTGGTGAAAGGAATAGTTTGAACTTTTTTTGTTTTCCTGTCTTTTGAAAATGGCATATGAAACTTAAAACTGACATTGACAGTGAGATTGTTTTTATTTCTCTCTGGCTGCAAAGAGTAAACTAAGATTTTTCAGACAGCTTGCCTTCATGTCTTTCATCTTGAGACTGAGTTTTTCTCTGGCAAACACATTTAAAATAGGGTAACCTTTCTTTGAACTAAAAAAAAACCCCAAAAAACAAAACAAATCCTACCTACCTACCCTACTTTTTTTGGCCATGTTACCTGAAAAAACTTCTTCTTTTTTTTGGCCTTATAAAAAAGAAAACGATCCCTGATGTGGGTCCATTTCTCCCACAAAGCCAGTGCACCACAACTGGTATATCGAAGTTTGTGGTATGTACTATCCTATCTATGGGATGGTACATATAAAAGACCCCTTACTTTCCTATCTAAGACTTAACGTCGAAATAACCAAATGTTGGATATCCGATAGCAGATGATTAATAAATCAATGTGCTCTAGTGGTGTTGTTAAAACAAACTAACTGTAACCCTCCCCCCAAAACAACAATAAAAAAGTTTCTAGTAAAGTCTTCGTGGTTGCAGGTGATTATCTCTCACACTCTAAAACCATGCATCTTACTTATCATTATTTTCTTTGATAGCTAATATTCGCTACCCATTAATCAATGCATGTCAAGGTATATTAAGCAAATATTCTTTTTCTTTTCCTCTCTACTGCTCCGAATGGTGACCACATCATTCAAAATCCAAGCCATTCTCTCGGACACGATTTATTCCTGCTCATCGGTCCATCTCTGGTGTACGGCAGCAGCCAATGTTAATGATGAGTGCATCTAGATTTGCATCTGAATCACCACAACGGCATGTGACAGCAGCTAATGTAGCAGAGAAAATCGGCCCATTCAGCTTAGAAGCGATTCCAGGCTCAAACCTAGCATACAGCAAGGTGGAGGTCAGTTGCGAAGAAGTACCCTTTAATTTTACTTTGACGTGGTTCAGTGGTAGAGTGCTTGTCCGAGGTGTGATGGGTCACAGAATCAACTGGCTTCTATGGACTCGGGGGGTGGGTGGGGGTGGGGGGATGGTGGTGTATAGGGGGGGTGTAGGGGTAGGGGGTAAGGGGGGCTCCCCCCAACTCCAACCAGTGCCCCATGACTGGTATATCAAAGGCTGTGGCATTTATTGTCAAATTTATGAGAAAGCAAATATTTAAAAAAATCCCTTGCTTCTTTATCAGTAGGAACAGCCTGTGGGTTTCCTCTCTCACTTTCCCTTGCCCAAGTATTTTTAGTTTAGTTTGTTTTCTTTAACAACACCTCTAGAGCACAATAGTTTAAACATAATTGGCTGTTGGATATTAAACACTTGGAAATTTTGACACATAGTCTTAGAGAGAAAACGTGCAGATATAATAGAACATACCACAGCCTTTAATATTGGGATGCGTCCCGCCCCAGGAAGTATGGAAATAACCATGAGCTAGACACCAAATAGCAATAATCTAAAATGTGCTGAGACATAACGGGTATTTTCCAATAATTGATTTATTAAATGTTGTGTGTGGTGCCATCAATTACAGTCATCACAGTTGGATGGGAATACTATTATTATTGTGAAAACCTCATAATTTCATGCTACTTCTAATCCATCTAATCTCTATAGGCATGTGCTCATTTCACTTAAGCCCACACTTAACTCAGTTGTTTTCATGGTATGAAGATGCACTCAACACATTTTATTTACAGTTATTTGGCGTCGGACATATGGTTAAGGACCACACGGATATTGTGGTAGGAAACCCGCTGTCGCCACTTCATGGGCTATTCTTTTCGATTACCAGCAAGGGATCTTTTATATGCACCATCCCACAGACAGGATAACACATACCACAGCCTTTGATATACCAGTCGTGGTGCACTGTCTGGAGCGAGAAATAGCCCAATGGGCCCACCAACAGGGATTGATCCCAGACTGACCGTGCATCAAGCAAACATTTTACCACTGCGCTATGTCCTGCCCTTAACTATACAAATGTGTATGTTCAATGACAGTTGTTTTCATACAGTATTTTCATATGCAAGATGTCCAGTGTCAGATGGAATATAACTCCACTGATTTTAGCGACGATTTGTTTACCAGGGTCCCATGTCTGATAGGATTGGGACAATTACAATGAGTAAATCATACTTGTGACATGTTTTCAGGCCGCCGAATGATGCAGTACACCACTGTTACATTAATTTGTCAGAACATACATAATAAAATATAGTACAGAAATTGGGAATTTTTAGTGCCACTTTCATTTGGGAAGGGACAGACCTATGTTTTGACTCATAGAACGCCTGGATAAATCCCATAGTATATTCATAGAGTATTTTCGTATGAAGGTATGTTCAGTGGTACAGTGATTGCATAAAGTGCAATGGATTTTAGGATCAATCACCAACCAGTGCCCTACAACTGGTATAAGAAAGGCTGTGGTATGTGTTCCTGGCTATAGTAAGTAAATAACTATTTTAACATGCTCATATACCACAGGGGTGTCGAACACGCCTATCCCGAGTCCAGTCTCTGATATGATTAAGGGCCTGACTCGGGACACTTGCTGTCTATAAAAGGTTAATTAAATAATCTCTTGTTGTCCAGTAGGAATAATTATAAACCAGCTCTGTTTCATCTATTACTGTCAAAATAACTACATTGTAAAGTGAAACCCTGCTAAACCGGACACGCTCGGAACCAGGTAAAATGTCCGGTTTTAAGGGGTATCTGGTTTAGAGAGGTTCTTTTTTGCACCGATATTTAAAAGGGGACCGTGAAAAACATCTAGTTTTGATATAATTCCAGTTTAGAGAGGGTCCGTTTTTGAGAGGTTTTACTGTATATGTTAGACACCAAATGATTTAAAATGTGTACATATTATTTTTCTTTCTTCATTCAGTATCTTCTAAAATGATAAATCATCAACAGAAATTTAACCCATTATCTCAGTAAAATGAAACTGCATAAAAATACATTTAATTCCCTTAAAACAATGGCTATAAATCACTTGTCATGGATACATTATCATTAAAACAATGGCTATAAATCACTTGTCATGGATACATTATCATTAAAAAACCTGGATCAAAGTGTAGTACAGCTATAGATGGCTATAAATCACTTGTCATGGATACATTATCATTAAAAAACCTGGATCAAAGTGTAGTACAGCTATAGATGGCTATAAATCACTTGTCATGGATACATTATCATTAAAAAACCTGGATCAAAGTGTAGTACAGCTATAGATGGCTATAAATCACTTGTCATGGATACATTATCATTAAAAAACCTGGATCAAAGTGTAGTACAGCTATAGATGGCTATAAATCACTTGTCATGGATACATTATCATTAAAAAACCTGGATCAAAGTGTAGTACAGCTATAGATGGCTATAAATCACTTGTCATGGATACATTATCATTAAAAAACCTGGAACAAAGTGTAGTACAGCTATAGATGCATTAACAGGAATGGAGTGGTGCATTGTACAAGAAAGGAAAGGAATATTTGTTTAATGACGTCTTCGTATATTACAAACTACAGTTATTCTGTGTCAAACAAATATGATTATTGCAATGCTGGATCTAGAACGATAGAAAAGAAACCCACTCTCACCACACAGGCTACCAAAGAGCAGCTAGGGTTGAAAACTTTGTTTTGTTTAACGACACCAATAGAGCATGATTTATTAATCATCAGCTCGGTAATTTTGACATATAGTCTTAAGAGAATGAATGAATGAATGAATCAATCAATGTATGTATGTATGTTTAACGACACCCAGCACAAAAATACACATCAGCTATTGGGTGTCACAAATGGTAAGTATATGAAAATATTATTATTTATATATAATTATGTAAAACCACAGTGTAAAGTCTTAAGAGAGGAAACTCACTACATTTTTCAGTTAGTAGCAAGGGATTTTTTATATGCACATACCACAGCCTTTGATATACCAGTCCTGATACACTGGCTGGAACAAAAAATAGCCCAATGGGTCCACCGATGGGGATTGATCCTAGACTGACCGTGCATCAGAACAGTGCTTTACCACTTGGCTATGTCTTACTCTTAGTACCTAAAGCATTTTAGGGGCCGTCCATAATTTTCACGAGTGCACAAACCATACACAGGTGTGTGTGTGTGTGTGTGTGTGTGTGTTAAGGGGCCACTGTACACTTTTTTTGAAAATGAAAAATTGTCGATCAACATTTTTCATTTGGGGATGTACACTTTTGGGGGGGGGGGGGTCAAAAGTGTACGGTTTGTACGCTCGTGAAAATGTTGAAAATTATGGACGGCCCCTTACTAAAGTTTGAGATCCGACAAAAAGAAGAAAGTGTAAAACTGACGGATGCTGTGAAATTACTCTCCTGCTGTTATTATCTTCTTCCGAAGATTAAAAAATATGAAAATACATTGTATAAATTGTAGTAAGAAACCATAAAAAATATACCTTTCTATATTTAGAAATGAAAAAAAAAGAATGTTTAACAAACCACAGCTTTTAAACTTAAAAAGTTCAAGACTGTTTTGTTTAACGACACCACTAGAGCACGTTGATTTATTAGTTTTTGGCTGTGGGATGTCAAACATTTGGTAACTGTGACATGTAGTCTTTAGAGGAAACTTGCTACATTTTTTTTCTGTACAAGCAAGGGATCTTTTATAAGCACTTCCCCAGACAGGACAGCACATACCACAGCCAATCATAGGGTTACTGTTAGGGATGAGAAAAACCTCAATCCGAGAATGAGTCCACCGAAGGTATTTGATTGTATGACCGAAGCACCTCAGGCAAGCACTCTACCGACTGAGCCACATTCTGCCCCATATGGCTTTTACGTCTCTAACATATACAAGGAAAGTATCTGGCTCAGTCAGTATAACGCTAGCCTCAAGTGCTTGCATCATAGGATCAATCCATCTCAGTGGGACCCATTCTCTGACTTTGTTTTTTCCTGTCCCATCCAGTGCACCATGGCTGGTATATCAAAGGCCGTAGTAGCAAGGGATCTTTTATATACACCATCTCAGTCAGGATAACACATACCATGACCTTTGATATACTGGGTGGAACGTGAAATAGCACAATGGGTCCGCATACGGGGATTGATCCTAGACTGACCACGCATCAGGTGAGTGCTTTACCACTGGGATACATCCTGTCCCCATATACATAATTATATAATTAATGGCATCTCCTGATATTTGACTACAACTTGGAAAAAAAAAAATTTTGGTCTGGTTTTAATTTTATCAGCAAAAAGTGTTAGGTACTGAATTCACATGCTTCCACCCAAAGAGAGATCTAATCTCTCTTACCAACATCTAACCACTGACCTCTGTCCTATCAAACACACAGCTGAGGTATGCCCAAGAAAGCAGGCTTGAACCGTAACTGGATATAAGCATGAAAAAATCAAGTTAAATGACTGAGCAAACAAATAAGGGATCTTTTCCATAGACAAAATAGCACATGTAATAGTCAGCAGAAACCCCTTTTTTGTCTAAACCAAAATTCTTTGATATAGTTTTTTTTTCTATGTTGATTATTAACCAGTGGGTGTATATAAAGATATCCAGGGTGGTGTGGACTCATCACTCTTGAGCCTTTAATATACTAGTTGTGAGGGGGGAATGAACTTACAACTTGCCACACCTCATGCTAGTGTGCTCTACTACCAAGCTGTATGATATGGGACAGTTTTGGTGAGATTCCATCAAAAAACTGTTCAAGCATGCGTGTTGTAGGCCAGACAGTTCTGTCCAAGATGGGTTCATCGAGTCAGGCCATCTTATTTATATAGAGCATGCCATGGGCGCGATTTAGCTTTGTCAGCAGAGCACTCATCTGAGATACTAGGGTCATAGGATCAAATTCCCTTGGTGGACACACTCTCTGATTGGAAGTTTTCTATATCCCAACCAGCACCCTGGCTGGTGTATTAAAGGTCATGGTTTGTGCTATCCTGCCTGTTTCTAGTGGAAACAGGTAGCAGGTTTTCTCTGATATGAAGACTACATGCACTGGTGTAGGAAGTGGGGGGGGGGGGGGCAAAACGGGCATGTGCCCCCCACTTTGTAGCAGCAGTGATGGTTTTTATATATTTGGGGCGAGATGTAGCCCAGTGGTAAAGCGCTCGCTTGATGCAATGTCAGTTTGGGATCGATCCCCGTCGGTGGGCTCACTGGGATATTCCTCACTCAAGCCAGTGCACCACAACTGGTACATCAAAGGCAGTGGTATGTGCTATCCTGTCTGTGGGATGGTGCATATAAAACATCCCTTGCTGCTAATTAAAAAGAATGGCCCATGAAGTGGCGACAGTGGGTTTCCTCCCTCAATATCTGTGTGGTCTTTCACCATATGTCCGATGCCATATATCCATAAATAAAATGTGTTGAATGCATTGTTAAATAAAACATTTCCTTCCTTCCTTTATATATTTATACATATATATATATATATATATATACTCTTCAAAAAAAGTAAGGGAATTCTAATAAGAATTTACAATTGCCAAAATTGTAAGGTATATTAGCTGTGGGGAATGGTTATATAATAGTGAATTAATTGGGCAAACATTACAACCAGTAGTTCAGTATTACAGTAGGCTTTATGACCGCCAAAGATCGTGAAGGACAATTGGGATCAAAAGTGAAATTTGAAAGTTGAAATGTTTTTATCAGTAAATCGCAAATTCAAACAATAAAAATGACTAAAACAAAACAATAACAACTGTATGATCAACAGAATGAAAAAGATTGACAGAAATAATGTTCCACAGTGATTAATGGACCTTCCTGGAAATTGTCAAAATCGAGAATGACACCCCACGCACGTGTACAGGGCAACTGCATGATGCACATGCAAACTATGGAATGTGTTTCAGTGTGTTGATAAACAGACCTGAACGTTCTTTACTAGGATGTCTGTGGTCAAAACGTTTGTTGTAATAGTTGATATTAACATTAATATTTCAGCTTCACCTACTTTTTCTGAAGAGTGTATATCTATATATATATATATGTGTGTGTGTGTGTGTTTGTGGCCCCCCCCCCCCCCCACACTTTTTGGCACCTTCGTACACACATGTATGTGTCAAATTTACCTTAAAATTTTTTAAATCCAATAGCCAATGATTAATAAATCAATGTGCTCTAGTGGTGTAATTAAAAGAAACAAATTTTTCAGTGTGTACCACAATGCTTGTATTCCACAAAAAGAATTAGCTGCTAGTGATGGCTAAAAATACACTAATGGTTGAAGGCAGTACTAAAACATGTATACTACTCAAAAGAATTTAAGGGTCAAAAATTTATAACCAAATAAGTTTCAGAGTGTATTAGATTGATGATGTAAACTACACCAAATTTTTTATTTATTGTTCCATATTTACAAAAACCCACAAATAAACGTCACTGAATACAAGAAAGTCACATGACATGCTGTCAAAGTTGAAGGTTGTCAAACATGGATTTTACACATTAGAACATTCGTTTAATAGTGTGTGAATCCACCCCTGGCGCGAATACACTCGACACATCGTTGCCTCATGCTGTTGATCAGACGTCTGAAGAACTCTTGGGGAATGGCCTGCCACTCTGCCATATGAAGTTGACCCAGATTATGAAGGTTGGCCGGAGGGGCATGGTTATCCCGAACTCTCCTGCCTAATTCGTCCCAGGCGTCCTCTATTGGGGCCAAGTCAGGTGAATATGCTGGCCAATCCATCCTGGCGATACCTTGTTGTCTGAGAAAGTCTGTTACCACCCTGGCGCGGTGGGGTCTGGCATTGTCATCCTGCAGAACTGCCCCGCCGCCAATCTGGTGAAGGCCTGGGAGAACCAACGGCCGGATAATCTCATTCAGATAGCGGATTCCATTCAGATTGCCATCCACCACATAGAGGGGGGTCCTGTGGTGGATAGAGATGCCGCCCCACACCATGACGCTGCCACCACCGAACCGGTGACGTAGTCTAACATTAACGTCAGCGAAGCGCTCCCCAGGACGTCTGTAGACACGAACCCGACCGTCGTTGAACTGGAGACTAAACCTGGACTGGACGATTGCGTATGGTTTGATCAGACACTCGAGTTCCAGTCGCAGTCCGCAGATTGTCACGTAATCGGCGTGCAGTGGTTGTGCGTTGACGTAGAGCCATATTGGTGATGTAGCGGTCCTCTCTATTTGTAGTGCTTCGGGGACTTCCCAAACGTGGACGATTTCGAACAGAATTCGTTGCTTGGTACCGTTGCCACAGTCGGCCAACGACACTCTGACTGACACCAAGTCTCAGAGCAACATTTCTTTGCGTATTGCCATCCTGAAGCCAAGCAATAGCCCTTCCTCGATCTTCGATAGTCAGTTGAAGTCGTACCATTGTCGAATTTGGAGTGTGCACCGTACATGAACACAAGCTCCAATTATACGGAAATTCAGCATTGGGAACATGGAATACACGTGCAAAGCGTGCAAATGAAGCGCTTTATGAAAAAGCAAGTTATGGGCACTTAGCAGACCTTTCGCTTTCGCCCTAATTTACATGCAAATGTAAGCATGTTTTCGCCATTAGAACTAGTCGACAGTGTCATTGACAGTGGATTTTAATTCATTTATGGGTTGCTTAGACCCACTTTCGTCAAAATGGAACAATACCATGCGTGACATTATGGTCTAGCTAATATAATTGACATTCAGAAAATAATGTCGAAAATATCGTCTGACCCTTAAATTCTTTTGAGTAGTATACTATATAGCTGTCAAGAGATAAAACTGACAAGCTAGTGCAAGGGAACATACAATGTAGTTATTGATTACAAGACGTGTAAGATACATGTTTCACCCCGAGCCAGGAACAAGCCAAAATAGAGTGCTTCTAAATGCTATTATTACTCTTTTTTCGCTCTCGACTTTCCGTTTTGAGTGCACCTTAATTCTTGCAGGTCTGGCAGCTCTTCATCTTCAGAGCTCTTTCCATCTTATATTAAGGGCTGGTCCACAATGGATCATATGGTGGTAGAGGGGGGAGGTGGGGTGGAATGCAGAGTTTAAACTATAGCCTAAAATTGATGAGCATTTTGGCGAATTTTGGAAACTCAAGTTTCAATAATATGAAAAATTGTTTAATGAGCGTATTGGTTTATTAATCATCGGCTATTGGATGTTAAACATTTAGTAATTTCGACATATAAACATAGAGAGGAAACCCGCTACATTTTTCCATTAGTAGCAAGGGATCTTTTATATGCACAATCCCAGAGACAAGACAGCACATACCACGGTCTTTGATATACCAGTTGTTATGCACTAGATGAAATGAGAAATAGCCCAATGGGGAAACCAATGCGGATCAATCCCAAACTGACTGTGCATCAGCCAAATGCTTAACCATTGGGCTACGTCCTGCTCCATGAAGGGCTATGTATGTGGGGTGGGTGGGGGTGGGGAATGGGTGGGGGTGGGGGCAATGCAGAGTTTAAACTGTAGCCCAAAACTGATGTGCTATTTGGTAAATCTGGATACAAACTGTCTTGCATAGCAATCAAATCATTAGTCTTCCAGATTCCATCCTGGTACCAACTCCAACCGAAAGCGACATATGATATGTAGATAAAACTGCTATATGCAACATATCAGTCAACATACAGTATAGTATATACCATGGATATAATTACGGTACTACAACCCCTCACCCTTACGGTAAATCAGGGGGAAATGGGCGTAATGCCACTAATTTGTGTTGTAACGGGAAGTGTCTTTGACTAACCTAGTTCTGCACAAACATTTTCATGCTAATTTTAGTAGGACAATGCACATATTAACCACCTTCTTCAACTGATATATAAGATGGGAAAGGACAGGAATACCGTGTAAAAGTTTAATAACATTTCAACACATTTTAAACTCCGGCTATATCAAGTCTAGCTTATGGTTATTTCAGTGTTTGATCATAAGAGTAAAACAAACAAAACCCCTCCGACACACAGATTACTTCTTCCTAAAAAAAAGATATCAGGGATCTTTCATATTATACATTTTCCCAAAGACAGGACAGTACATACCACCAACATCCATAATGGCCAATCAGTCCTGGCCCCATGCTTATAAAACTTTCACACTTAATCTCAAGAGAAAAACCTATGGCCACCACACAGGCTATACTACTCCTTCCAAAACAGCAGCAAGGGATCTTTCATATACATTTTCCCAAAGACAGGACAGTACATACCACCCACATCCATAACAGCCAATCAGTCTTGGCCCCATGCTTTCACAGTTAATCCCAAGAGAAAAACCTATGACCACCACACAGGCTACTCCTTTTGAAAAAAGCAGCAAGGGATCTTTCATATACATTTTTCCATAAACAGAACAGTACATAACCTGTGCTTATACAACTTATAAGTCTAGCCTCAAATCTCTAATGACTCACACATACAATTTGTATGACATTGACATGGTGTTAGAGTCTCAGACTATTAGAGTCTTAGTCACACCTCAGCTAGATCATGTCCCTTAGTCTAGATTCTAAAGGTTCCATCACACCTCAGCTAGATAATGTCCCTAAGTCTAGATTCTAAAGGTTCCATCACACCTCAGCTAGACCATGTCCCTTAGTCTAGATTCTAAAGGTTCCATCACACCTCAGCTAGACCATGTCCCTTAGTCTAGATCCTAAAGGTTCCATCACACCTCTGCAACAGCATGTCTCTTAGTCTAGACTCTAAAGGTTCCATCACACCTCTGCAACAGCATATCTCTTGGTCTAGACTCTAAAGGTTCCATCACACCTCAGCTAGATCATGTCCCTTAGTCTAGACTCTAAAGGTTCCATCACACCTCCGCTACATCATGTCCCTTAGTCTAGACTCTAAAGGTTCCATCACACCTCACCTACATCATGTCCCTTAGTCTAGACTCTAAAGGTTCCATCACACCTCTGCAACAGCATATCTCTTGGTCTAGACTCTAAAGGTTCCATCATACCTCAGCTAGATCATGTCCCTTAGTCTAGACGCTAAAGGTTCCATCACACCTCCGGAACAGCATGTCTCTTAGTCTAGACTCTAAAGGTTCCATCACACCTCTGCAACAGCATATCTCTTGGTCTAGACTCTAAAGGTTCCATCATACCTCAGCTAGATCATGTCCCTTAGTCTAGACGCTAAAGGTTCCATCACACCTCCGGAACAGCATGTCTCTTAGTCTAGACTCTAAAGGTTCCATCACACCTCTGCAACAGCATATCTCTTGGTCTAGACTCTAAAGGTTCCATCATACCTCAGCTAGATCATGTCTCTTAGTCTAGACTCTAAAGGTTCCATCACACCTCAGCTAGATCATGTCCCTTAGTCTAGACTCTAAAGGTTCCATCACACCTCCGCTACATCATGTCCCTTAGTCTAGACTCTAAAGGTTCCATCACACCTCACCTACATCATGTCCCTTAGTCTAGACTCTAAAGGTTCCATCACACCTCCGCTACATCATGTCCCTTAGTCTAGACTCTAAAGGTTCCATCACACCTCAGCTACATCATGTCCCTTAGTCTAGACTCTAAAGGTTTCATCACACCTCCAATACATCATGCCCCTTAGTCTAGACTCTAAAGGCTCCATCACACCTCAGCTACATCATGTCTCTTAGTCTAGACTCTAAAGGTTTCATCACACCTCCACTACATCATGTCCCTAGGAGTGTATACAAACCTAAGCACTGTAAAAATTCATTAGAAATAAAAGCTGTTTACCCAAGTCAGAGGTTATTGGACTTTTTAGATTTGCCAATGTTGTTGTCTATTTGATGCCAGCAAATGTCATTTTTCGCAGAACCAAGCTACCAATGTCTTTCTTTTTTTCAAAGAATCTAACCATAAACCGTTAATTTGGCTTGCCCCACTTTCTAATGACATCATTAGTTTTACGAGTGTTAATGTTTATTTGATGCCCGGAAAACAATGTAGTTAACCAGTCACAAAATTACAGAAC